>NW_007153454.1:0-4207 GCF_000164805.1 Carlito syrichta | reverse complement strand
GGAAAGTAGGATCAGAGGGCACAAATAAGTAAAATATATCAGACAGCACCAATAAGGCAAGGAGTATCAGACAGCACTAATAAGGCAAGGAGTATCAGACGGCACAAATAAGGCAAGGAATATCAGACGGCAATAATAAGGAAAGGATAATCAGAAGGCACTAATAAGTCAAGGAGTATCTGACGGCACTAATATGGCAAGGAGTATCAGATGGCACTATTAATGCAAGGAGTATCAGACGGCACTAAAAAGGCAAGGGGTATTAGACGGCATTAATAATTCAAGGAGTATCAGATGGCACTAATAAGGCATGGAGTATCAGACGACACTATTAAGGCAAGTAGGATCAGACGGCACTAAAAAGGCAAGGAATATCATACGCCACTAATAAGGCTAGGAGTATCAGACGGCACTAATAAGGCAAGGACTATCAGACGGCATTAATAAAGCAAGAAGTATCAGAGGGCACTAATAAGGCAAGTAGTATCAGACGGCATAAATAAGGAAAGTAGGATCAGATCGCACCAATAAGGCAAATATTATCAGACGTCACTAATAAAGCAAGTAGGATCAGACGGCACCAATAAGGCAAGTAGTATCAGAAGGCATTAATAAGGCAAGTAGGGTCTTATGACACTAGAGCAATTAGGATCAGACGGCACTAATAAGGCAAGTAGGAACAGATGACAATAATAATGCAAGAAGAATCAGAAAGCACTAAATGACCAGTAGTATCAGACGGCATTATTAAGGCAAGTAGTATCAGACGTCACTAGTAAGGCAAGGAGTATCAGATAGCACTGATAAGGTAAGGTGTATCAGACGGCATTAATAAGGCAAGTAGGATCAGACGGCACTAATAAGGCAAGGAATATCAGACGGCAGTAATAAGGCAAGTAGGATCAGACGGCACTAATAAGGCAAGGAATATCAGACGGAACTAATAAGGTAAGTAGTACCAGACGGCACTAATAAGGCAAGGAGTATCAGATGGCATTACTAAGAGAAGGAGAATCAGATGACACTATAAGGCACGGGGTATCAGACGGCACTAACCAAGTAAGGAGTAATAGACGGCACTAATAAGGCAAGGATTATCAGATGGCAATAATATGGCAACTAGTATCAGACGGCACTAAGAAGGCAAGTAGTATCTGACGTCACTAACAAGGCAAGTAGTATCAGACAGCACTAAAAAGGCAAGTAGTATCAGACGGCACTAACAAGGCAAGAAGTATCAGACGGCACTAAAAAGGCAAGTAGTATCAGATGACACTACCAAGGCAACTAGTATCAGATGACACTAAGAAGGCAAGTAGTATCTGACGACACTAAGAAGGCAAGTAGTACCAGACGACACTAAGAAGGCAAGTAGTATCAGAAGACAGTAAGAAGACAAGAAGTATCAGACGACACTAGGAAGACAAGTAGTATCAGATGTCACTAAGAAGGCAAGTAGTATCAGATGACACTGAAAAGGCAAGTAGTATTAGACTGCACTAGCAAGGCAAGAAGTATCAGGTGACACTAACAATTCAAGTAGTATCAGATGGCACTAGTAAGGCAACTAGTGTCAGACGATGCTGAGAGGACAAGTAGAATCTGACGACACTAAGAAGGCAAGTAGTATCCGACGACACTAAGAAGGCAAGTAAAATCAGACGACACTAAGAAGGCAAGTAGTATCAGACGACACTAAGTAGGCAAGTAGTATCAGACGACACTAAGAAGGCAAGTAGTATCAGACGACACTAAGAAGACAAGTAGTATCAGAAGCCAGTAAGAAGGCAAGAAGTATCAGACGACACTATGAAGACAAGTAGTATCAGATGTCACTAAGAAGGCAAGTAGTATCACATGACACTAAAAAGGCAAGTGGTATTAGACTGCACTAGCAAGGCAAGAAGTTTCAGTTGACACTAACAATGCAAGTAGTATCAGAAGGCACTAGTAAGGCAACTAGTGTCAGATGACGCTAAGACGACAAGTAGAATCTGACGACACTAAGAAGGCAAGTAGTATCCGACAACACTAAGAAGGCAAGTAAAATCAGACGACACTAAGAAGGCAAGTAGTATCAGATGACACTAAGAAGGCAAGTAGTATCAGACGACACTAAGAAGGCAAGTAGTATCAGACGACACTAAGAAGGCAAGTAGTATGAGACGACACTAAGGAGGCAAATAGTATCAGAAGTCACTAGCAAGGCAAGTAGTATCAGACAGCACTAAGAAGGCAAGTAGTATCAGACTGCACTAATAAGGGAAGAGGTATCTGATGGCACTAATTAGAAAGGTTTTAACAGATGGCACTAATAAGGCATGTAGTATCAGATGGCAATAATAAGGCAAGTAGTATCAGATGGCACTAAATATTGCAAGTAGTTTCACTTGGCACTAATAAGGCTAGTATGATTATGCGGAACTAATAAGGCAACTAGGATCAGACGACAGTAAGAAGGCAAGTAGGACAAGACAGCACTAATGAGGCTAGTATGATTAGGCGGAACTAGTAAGGCAACTAGGATCAGACGACAGTAAGAAGGCAAGTAGGAAAAGATGGCACTAATAGGCAAGTCGTATCAGATGACATTAATAAGGCAAGAAGTATCAGACGGCACTATTAAGGCAAGTAGTATCAGACGGCACTAATAAGGTAAGTAGTATCAGACGGCACTAATAAGGCCAGTAGTAACAAACGGCACTAATATGGCAAGTACTATTAGACGACACTAATAAGGCATGTAGTATTAGACAGCCCTAATTAGGCAAGTAGTATCAGACGGCACTAATAAGGCAAGTCGTATCAGTCCGCGGTAATATGGCAAGTAGGATTAGGCGGAACTAACAAGGCAAGTAGGATCAGACGACACTAGAAAGGCAAGTAGAAAGAGATGGCAAAAATAAGTCAAGTAGTATCAGATGGCATTAACAAGTCAAGAAGTATCAGACGGCACTAATAAGACAAGGAGTATCAGATGGCACTAATAAGTCTAGTAGTATCAGACGGCACTAATAAGGCATGTAATATCAGACGTCACTAACAAGGCAAGTAGTATCAGACGGCACTAAGAAGGCAAGTAGTATCAGATGGCACTAACAAGGCAAGTAGTATGAGTTGACACGTGCAAGGCAACTAGTATCAGACGACACTAAGAAGGCAAGTAGTATCTGACAACACTAAGAAGGCAAAAAGTATCAGACGGCACTAAAAAGGCAAGTAGTATTAGACGGAACTAGCATTGCAAGAAGTATCAGATGACACTAACAATGAGAGTAGTATCTGACGACACTAAGAAGGCAAGTAGTACCAGACGACACTAAGAAGACAAGTAGTATCTGATGACACTAAGAAGGCAAGTAGTATCAGCCGACACTAAGAAGGCAAGTAGAATCAGATGACACTAAGAAGGCAGGTAGTATCCTACGACACTAAGTAGGCAAGTAGTGTCAGACGACACTAAGAAGGCAAGTAGTATCAGACGACACTAAGAAGGCTAGTAGTATGAGACGACACTAAGAAGGCAAATAGTATCAGATGGCACTAACAAGGTAAGTAGTATCAGACGGCACTAAGGAGGCAAGAAGTATCAGACGCCACTAAGAATGCAAAAGTATCAGACGGCACTAAAAAGGCAAGTAGTATTAGACGGCACTAGCATGTCAACAAGTATCAGATGACATTAACAATGAGAGTAGTATCTGACGACACTAAGAAGGCAAGTAGTACCAGACGACACTAAGAAGACAAGTAGTATCTGACAACACTAAGAAGGCAAGTAGTATCAGCTGACACTAAGAAGGCAAGTAGAATCAGACGACGCTAAGAAGGCAGGTAGTATCCTACGACACTAAGTAGGCAAGTAGTGTCAGACGACACTAAGAAGGCTAGTAGTATGAGACGACACTAAGAAGGCAAATAGTATCAGACGGCACTAACAAGGTAAGTAGTACCAGACGTCAATAAGAAGGCAAGTAGTCTCAGACTGCACTAATAATGCAAGTAGGATCAGACGGCACTAATAAGACAAATAGGATCAGACGGCACTAATAAGGCAAGTAGGATCAGACGGCACTAAAAAGGCAAGTAGAATCCGACTCCACTAACAAGGCAAATAGTATCAGACGGCATTAACAAGGCAAGTATCAGACGGAACCAAAAAGGGAAGAATATCAGACGACACCAACAAGCCAAGTGGTATCAGATG
>NW_007153453.1:0-4722 GCF_000164805.1 Carlito syrichta | reverse complement strand
GATGGCAAAAATAAGTCAAGTAGTATCAGATGGCATTAACAAGTCAAGAAGTATCAGACGGCACTAATAAGACAAGGAGTATCAGATGGCACTAATAAGTCTAGTAGTATCAGACGGCACTAAGAAGGCAAGTAGTATCAGATGGCACTAACAAGGCAAGTAGTATGAGGTGACACGTGCAAGGCAACTAGTATCAGACGACACTAAGAAGGCAAGTAGTATTAGACGGAACTAGCATTGCAAGAAGTATCAGATGACACTAACAATGAGAGTAGTATCTGACGACACTAAGAAGGCAAGTAGTACCAGACGACACTAAGAAGACAAGTAGTATCTGACGACACTAAGAAGGCAAGTAGTATCAGCCGACACTAAGAAGGCAAGTAGAATCAGATGACACTAAGAAGGCAGGTAGTATCCTACGACACTAAGTAGGCAAGTAGTGTCAGACGACACTAAGAAGGCAAGTAGTATCAGACGACACTAAGAAGGCTAGTAGTATGAGACGACACTAAGAAGGCAAATAGTATCAGATGGCACTAACAAGGTAAGTAGTATCAGACGGCACTAAGGAGGCAAGAAGTATCAGACGCCACTAAGAATGCAAAAGTATCAGACGGCACTAAAAAGGCAAGGAGTATTAGACGGCACTAGCATGTCAACAAGTATCAGATGACATTAACAATGAGAGTAGTATCTGACGGCACTAAGAAGGCAAGTCGTATCAGTCCGTGGTAATATGGCAAGTAGGATTAGGCGGAACTAACAAGGCAAGGAGGAGTAGTTGATACTAGAAAGGCAAGTAGAACGAGATGGCAAAAATAAGGCAAGTAGTATCAGATGGCATTAACAAGGCAAGAAGTATCAGACGGCACTAATAAGAGAAGGAGTATCAGATGGCACTAATAAGTCTAGTAGTATCAGACGGCACTAATAAGGAATGTAGTATCAGACGGCACTAATAAGGCAAGTAGTATCAGATGGCACTAATAAGGCAAGTAGTATCAGACAGCACTAAGACGGCAAGCAGTATCACATGGCACTAGTAAGGAAAGAAGTATCAGACGGCAATAATAAGGCATAGAGTATCTGACGGCACTAATTAGGCATGTAGTATCTGACGACACTAATAAGGCAAGTAGTATAAGATGACATTAACAAGGCAAGACGTATCAGACGGAACTAACAAGGAAGAAGTATCAAACGGCAATAACAAGCCAAGTGGTATCAGACGGCCCTAACAAGGCAAGTATTATCAAACGACACTAACAAGGCAAGTACTATCAGATGACCCTAAGAAGTCAAGTAGTATCAGACGACACTAACAATGCAAGTTGTATCAGATGACACTAAGAAGGAAAGTGGTATCAGATGACACTAATATTGCAAGTAGTATCAGACGACACTAAGAAAGCCAATATTATCAGACGACACTAAGATGGCAAGTAGAATCAGACGAGACTAAGGAGGCAGTTAGTATCAGACGGCACTAATAAGGCAAAGAGTATCAGGCAGCACTAAAAAGGCAAGGAGTATCAGACTGCACTCATCAAGTAAGGAGTATCAGCGGCACTAATAAGGCAAGAAGGATTAGACGGCACTAATAAGTCAAGGATTATCAGAAGGCACTAGTAAGGCAAGGTGTATCAGACGGCACTAATAAGGATAGAAGTATCAGACAGCACTAAGAAGGGAAGTAGTATTAGATGACACTAACAAGGCAAGAAGTATCAAACGGCACTATCAAGGCAAATAGTTTCACACGGCAATAAAAAGCCAAGTATATCAGACGGCACTAATAAGGCAAGTAGTATCAGACGACACTACAAGACAAGAACTATCAGACGACACTAAGAAGGCAAGTAGTATCAGACGACATTAACAAGGTTAGTAGTATCAGACGACACTAAGAAGACAAGTAGTATAAAATGACAATAAGATGGCAAGTAGTATCAGACGTCACTAAGAATGCATGTATTATCCGACGGCATTAATAAGGCAAGGAGTATTAGACGACAGTAATAAGGCAAGGAGTATCATATGCCCTAATAAGTCAAGGAGTATCAGACGGCACTATAAAGGTAAGTAGTATCAGACGGCAATAATAAGTCAGAGTATCAGACGGCCCTATTAAGGTAAGTTGTATCGGACGGCAGTAATAAAGCAAGGAGTATCAGACGGCAATAATAAGGGAAGTAGTATCAGACGGCATTAATAAGGCAAGTAAGATCAAAAGGCACAAATAAGGAATGTAGGATCAGACGGCACTATTAAGGCAAGTAGTATCAGACGGCATTAATGAGACAAGTTAGATCAGACGGCAGTAATAAGGCAAGTAGTATCAGACGGCAATAATAAGGCAGAGTATCAGGTGCCACTATTAAGGCAAGGAGTATCAGACGGTACTGATAAGGCAAGTAGTATCAGACGGCACTAATAAGGCAAATCGTATCAGTCAGCACTAATAAAGCACGTAGGATTAGGCAGAACTAACAAGGCAAGGAGGATCAGATGACACTAAAAAGGCAAGTAGGACGAGACGGCAAAAATAAGGTAAGTAGTATCAGATGGCATTAAGAAGGCAAAAAGGATTAGATGGCACTAATAAGACAAGGAGTATTAGTCGGCACTAATAAGGCAAGTAGGATCAGACGGCACTAATAAAGCAAGTAGTATCAGACGGCACTAAGACGGCAAGCAGTATCAGATGGCACTAGTAAGGAAAGTAGTATCAGACAGCAATATTAAGGCATGGAGTATCTGACGGCACTAATTAGACAAATAGTATCTGATGACATTAATAAGGCATGAAGTATAAGGTGACATTAACAAGGCAAGACATATCAGAAGGAACTAACAAGGCAAGAAGTATTAGACGACACTAACAAACCAAGTGGTATCAGACGGTACTACAAGGCAAGTATTATCAAACGACACTAACAAGGAAAGTACTATCAGTATGACACTAAGAGGCAAGTAGTATCAGAAGACACTAACAATGCAAGTTGTATCAGACGACACTAAGAAGGAAAGTGGTATCAGATGACACTATGATTGCAAGTAGTATCAGACGAAACTAAGAAGGCCTATAGTATCAGATGACACTAAGATGGCAAGTAGTATCAGATGACACAAAGGAGGCAGTTAGTATCAGATGGCACTAAGAAGGCAAGTAGTATCCGACGGCACTAATAAGGCAAGGAGTATCAGACGGCACTAGTAAGGCAAGGGGTATAAGATGGCAATACCAAGTCAAGGAGTATCAGACAGCAATAATAAGTCAAGGAGTATCAGAAGGCACTCAGACAACAATAATAAGGCAAGGAGTATCAGAAGGCACTAATAAGGCATGGAGAATCAGACGGCACTAATAAGGAAAGTAGGATCAGAGGGCACAAATAAGTAAAATATTATCAGACAGCACCAATAAGGCAAGGAGTATCAGACAGCACTAATAAGGCAAGGAATATCAGACGGCACAAATAAGGCAAGGAGTATCAGATGGCACTAATACAGCAAGGGGTATCAGGCAGCACTAAAAAGGAAAGAATTATAAGACTGCAATAATCAAGTAAGCAGAATCAGATGGCACTAATAAGGCAAGAAGGATTAGACGGAACTAATAAGTCAAGGATGATCAGACGGCAGTAGTAAGGCAAAGAGTATCAGACGGCACTAATAAGGAAAGATGTATCAGAGGGCACTAAGAAGGGAATTAGTATCAGATGACACTAAAAAGGCAAGAAGTACCAGACGGCACTATCAAGGCAAGTAGTATCACACGGCAATTAAAAGCCAAGTAGTATCAGACGGCACAAATAAGACAAGTAGTATCAAACGACACAAGAAAAGTACTATCAGAAGACACTAAGAAGGCAAGTAGTATCAGACGACATTAACAAGGCTAGTAGTATCAGAAGACATTAAGAAGACAAGTAGTATAAAATAACAATAAGATGGCAAGTAGTATCAGACGCCACTAAGAATGCATGTATTATTCGACGGCAATAATAAGGCAAGGAGTATCAGACGACAGTAATAAGGCAAGGAGTATCATACGCCACTAATAAGTCAAGGAGTATCAGACGGCACTATTGAGGTAAGTAGTATCAGACGGCAATACTAAGTCAAAGAGTATCAGACGGCCCTATTAAGGTAAGTTGAATCAGACGGCAGTAATAAGGCAAGGAATATCAGATGGCAATAGTAAGGGAAGTAGTATCAGACGGGTACAATAAGGCAAGTAGTATCAGACGGCATTAATAAGGCAAGTAGGATCAGACGGCACTAATAAGACAAGTTGGATCAGACAGCAGTAATAAGGCAAGTAGAATCAGAGGGCAATAATAAGCAAAGAGTATCAGGCGGCACTAATAAGGAAAGGGGTATCAGACGGCACTAATAAGGCAAGTAGAATCAGACGACATTAATAAGGCAAGTAGTATCAGTCAGCACTAATAAGGCAAGAAGGATTAGGCGGAAATAATAAGGCAAGTAGGATCAGACGACACTAAGAAGGCAACTAGGACAAGAAGGCACAAATAAGGCAAGTAGTATCAGACGGCATTAATAAGGCAAGAAGTATCAGATGGCACTAATAAGACAAGTAGTATCAGAAGGCACTAATAAGGCAAGTAGTATCAGATGGCACTAATAAGGCAACTAGTATCAGACGGCACTAATAAGGCAAGTAGGATCAAGCGTCACTAAAAAGGCATGTAG
>NW_007153452.1:0-744 GCF_000164805.1 Carlito syrichta | reverse complement strand
CAGACGGCAATAATAAGGCATAGAGTATCTGACGGCACTAATTAGGCATGTAGTATCTGACGACACTAATAAGGCAAGTAGTATAAGATGACATTAACAAGGCAAGACGTATCAGACGGAACTAACAAGGCAAGAAGTATCAAACGGCAATAACAAGCCAAGTGGTATCAGACGGCCCTAACAAGGCAAGTATTATCAAACGACACTAACAAGGCAAATACTATCAGATGACCCTAAGAAGTCAAGTAGTATCAGACGACACTAACAATGCAAGTTGTATCAGATGACACTAAGAAGGAAAGTGGTATCAGATGACACTAATATTGCAAGTAGTATCAGACGACACTAAGAAAGCCAATATTATCAGACGACACTAAGATGGCAAGTAGAATCAGACGACACTAAGGAGGCAGTTAGTATCAGACGGCACTAAGAAGGGAAGTAGTATCAGACGTCACTAAGAAGGCAAGTTGTATCCGACGGCACTAATAAGGCAATGAGTATCAGATGGCACTACTAAGGCAAGGAGTATAAGACGGCACTACCAATTCAAGGAGTATCAGAGAACAATAATAAGCCAAGGAGTGTCAGAAGGCACTCAGACAGCAATAATAAGGCAGGGAGTATCAGAAGGCACTAATAAAGCATGGAGAATCAGACGGCACTAATAAGAAAGAAGGATCCGACGGCACTAATAAGTCAAGGATTTTCAGACAGAACTAATAACGCAAGGAGCATCAGACG
>NW_007153451.1:0-2594 GCF_000164805.1 Carlito syrichta | reverse complement strand
CAAGTAAGGAGTATCAGAAGGCACTAATAAGGCAAGGACTATCAGGCGGCACTCTTAAGGCAAGTAGTATCAGACGGCACGAGCAAGGGAAGAAGTATCAGATGACACGAACAATGCAAGTATTATCAGATGGCACTAACAAGGCAAGTAGTATCAGACGACACTGACAAGGCAACTAGAATCAGATGACACTAAGAAGGCAAGTAGTATCTGATGACACTAAGAAGGCAAGTAGTACAGGACGACACTAAGAAGGCAAGTAGTATCAGATGACACTTAGAGGGCTAGTAATATGAGACGACACTAAGAAGGCAAATAGTATCAGATGGCACTAACAAGGTAAGTAGTATCAGACGGCACAAAGAAGGCAAGTAGTCTCAGACTGCCCTAATAATGCAAGTAGGATCAGACGGCACTAATAATAAAAATAGAATCAGACGGCACTAATAAGACAAGTAGTATCAGACGTTACTAAAAAGGCAAGTAGAATCCGACTCCACTAACAAGGACAATAGTATCAGACGGCATTAACAAGGCAAGAAGTATCAGACAGAACCAACAAGGGAAGAATATCAGACGGCACCAACAAGCCAAGTGGTATCAGATGGCACTAGCATTGCAGTTAGTGTCAGACGACACTAACAAGGCAGGTAGTATCAGACGAAACTAAGAAGGCAAGTATTATCAGGTGACACTAACAAGGCAAGTAGTATCGATGACAATAAGAAGTCAAGTAGTACCAGATGACACTAAGATGGCAAGTAATATCAGAAAACACTAAGAAGGCCAATAATATCAGATGACACTAAGATGGCAAGTAGTATCCGACGACGCTAAGAAGGCCAGTAGTATCAGACGACACGAAGAAGGCAAGTAGTATCAGACGATACTAAGAAGGCAAGTAGTATCAGACGACACTTAGAAGGCTAGTTGTATCAGACGACACTAAGAAGGCAAGTAGTATCAGACGACACTTAGAAGGCCAGTAGTATCAGACGACACGAAGAAGGCAAGTAGTATCAGACGATACTAAGAAGGCAAGTAGTATCAGACGACACTAATATTGAAGTAGAATCAGACGACACTAAGAAGGCAAGTAGTAACAGACGACACAAAGAAGGCAAGCAGTATCAGACGACACTAAGAAGGTAAGTAGTATCAGACGACACTAAGAAGGCATGTAATATCAGAACACACTGAGAAGGCAGGTAGTATCAGACGACACTAAGAAGGCAAATAGTATCAGATGGCATAAGAAGGGAAGTAGTATCAGATGTCACTAAGAAGACAAGGAGTATCAGACTGCACTAATAAGGCAAGTAGTATCAGACGGCACTAATAAGTCATGTAGTAACAGACGGCACTAATAAGCAATGTAGTATCAGATGGCACTAATAACGCATGAAGTATCAGAAGACACATAGAAGTCTATTAATTCAGACGGCACTAAGGAGGCAAGTAGTATCAGATGGCATAAGAAGACAAGTAGTATCAGCACGAATAAGGCAAGTAGTAACAGACGGCACTAATATGGCAAGTAGTATCAGACGACACTAATAAGGCATGTAGTATTAGGCAGTCCTAATAAGGCAAGTAGTATCAGACGGCACTAATACGGCAAGTCGTATCAGTCCGCGGTAATATGGCAAGTAGGATTAGGCGGAATTAACAACGCAAGGAGGATCAGACGAAACTAAGGAGGCAAGTAGGACGAGACGGCAATTATAAGGCAAGTAATATCAGATGGCATTAACAAAGCAAGAAGTATCAGACGGGGCTAATAAGACAAGGAGTATCAGATGGCACTAATAAGGCTAGTAGTATCAGACGGCACTAATAAGGCATGTAGTATCCGACGGTACTAATAAGGCAAGGAGTATCAGACGGCACTAAAAAAGCAAGAAGTTTCAGATGGCACTTATAAGGCAGGTAGTATCAGATGGCACTAATAAGGCAAGTAGGATCAGACAGCAGCAATAAGGCAAATAGTATCAGACCGCACTAATAAGGCAAGTAGTATCAGACGGCACTAATAAGGCAAGTAGTATCAGACGGCATTAATAAGGCAAGTAGTGTATAGGGCACTAAGGCAAGTAGTATCAGATGGCTCTAATATTGCAAGTAGGATCAGATGGCAGTAATAAGGCAAGTAGGATCAGACGGCACTAATAAGGCAAGTAGGATGAGATGGCACTTAAAAGGCAAGTAGAATCAGACGGCATCATCAATGCAAGTAGTATCAGACGGCACTAATAAGGCAAGAAGTATCAGATGGCACTAACAAGGCATGTAGTATCAGACGGAACTAAGAAGCCAAGTAGTATCAGGCGACACTAACAAGACAAGTAGTATCAGATGACACTAACAAAGCAAGTAGTATCAGGAGACACTAAGAAGGCAAGTAGTGTCAGACGACACTAATAAGTCAAGTAGTATCAGATGGCAGTAAGAAAGCAAGTAATAGCAGACGGCACTAAGAAGGCAAGTAGTATCAGATGGCAATAAGAGGCAAACAGGATCAGACGGCAAAAATAGGCATGTAGTATCAGTCGGCAAAAATAAGTCATGTAGTATCAGACGGCACTAAGAAGGCA
>NW_007153450.1:0-875 GCF_000164805.1 Carlito syrichta | reverse complement strand
TCGGCTAGGTAGGTAGCTAGTTAGTTAAGTCAGTTGGCTAGCCAGCTAGCTAGCTAGTTGTGTCAGATAGTTAAGTCAGCTGACTAGCCAGCTGGATTGGTAGGTCGCTAGCTATTTAAGTCAGTTGGATAGCCAGTTGGCAAGCTAGTTAATTCAGCTAGTTAAGTCTGCTGGCTAGCTCATTAGCTAGCTATTTGAGTCAGCTAGTTAAGTCAGCTGGATACCTCTTTATCTAGCTAGTTGAGTCAGCTAGTTGAGTCATCTGGCTAGCTTGTTAGCCAGCTAGTTGAGTCAGCTGGCTAGCCTGTTAGCCAGCTAGTTGAGTCAGCTGGCTAGACCGTTAAGCAGCTAGTTGAGTCAGCTGTATAGCTTATTAGCCAGCTAGTTGAGTCAGCTGGCTAGCTCATTACCCAGTCAGTTTAGTCAGCTGGCTAGCTCGTTAACTAATGAGTTAAGTCAGCTGGTTACACAATTTGCTGACTAGGTAGCTGGCTAGTTAAGTCAGCTGGCTTGCCAGCTGGCTAGCTGGTTAAGTCAGCTAGTTTAGTCAGCTGGCTAGCCGGCTGGCTAGCTAGGTAGCTAGCTAATTAATCAGCTGGCTTGCCACAAGGAGTAAGATATGTTTGAAGAATGGGAAGTGATACACCATGCAAAAACTAACAAGAAGAAGCTGGTGTGACTGCATTAGCATGTACCATCACAGACTTCAACATAATGTTATGAAAATCAAGATATATCTTTCATAATTGCAAAAGGGGTTGATTCACCAGCAAGACATAAAAGTCACAATATTTGCACACCATAACCTAGATTCAAGTACATTAAAGAAAAAATTATAAAATTCAAGGGAGAACCAGCCAGTGGCTCAGCCTTTA
>NW_007153449.1:0-772 GCF_000164805.1 Carlito syrichta | reverse complement strand
AGAGAATTGATAATAATAATATATGATACAAAATTCTGGCTATGTGCAATACTTCTTAAAAGTGAATTGTGCAACCAAACCAGAACCTTTTTTTAAAATCAAAAGAATAAACAATATGAATATCCAAAACATTCTTCATGGTTCGTTAAGAATAAATATCAGCGATTAATATTAAACGATTCTTCTAATGTGTCACATATTTCATTTACACAATTCTTGTTATAATGAAGACTAATTACAGAGATCAAAAAGTATCAGCACTTTCTCAGAGATTAACCATTTCAGAATGTGGTGGAATATTTAATCGCATCCATGTAGAAGATTCTAAAGCTTAGAATTTACTTTTCTTCTTTAAAGCACATAAATCTACAACTAAAACAACTTCAATAAATATAAAGAGGTTATATCTATATAAAATGTAAAATAGGAAACTGACTTTCACAAATTATCAAGACAAACATTATGATGACATAATGGGAAGTTACATGTTGACTGGTAACTTGGTTAAGAGATTTTGTAACTTAACTCCAGTCAGAATGGCAATTATCAATAATTCAAAAAATAACAATTGTCGGAGAGGGTGTAGCGAAAAGGGAACACTTCTACACTGTTGGTGGGAGTGGAAACTACTGCAAATTCTGTGGAAAACAGTATGGTGATTCCTAAAAGCTCTAAATATCGACCTCCCATATGACCCCGCAATCCCCTACTGGGAATATACCCTGAAGAACTCAAATCACTCTATAAAAAAGATACCTGCACAAGTATGTTT
>NW_007153448.1:0-1023 GCF_000164805.1 Carlito syrichta | reverse complement strand
CTGGGAAGCAACCATACTGTCCATCAAAAGAGGACTGGATTCAACAACTCAAAAAATAACAGCTGCTGGAGAGGATGTGGTGAAAAGGGAACCCTTCTACACTGTTAGTGGGAGTGTAAACTAGTGCAACCTCTGTGGAAAGCAGTGTGGTGATTCCTAAAAGCTCTAAAAATTGACCTTCCATATGACCCTGCAATCCCCCTACTGGGAATATACCCTGAAGAACACATATCACTCTATAAAAAAGATACCTGCACACGTATGTTTATCGCAGCATTGTTCACAATAGCAAGAACCTGGAAACAACCATGCTGCCCATCAAAAGAGGATTGGATTAAAAAAATGTGGTACATATACATGATGGAATACTACGCAGCCATAAAAAAGAACAAAATCATGAATTTCGCTGCAACCTGGATGGAACTAAGTCTATAATACTGAGTGACCTCTCACAGAAGCAAAGATCCGAATATCACATGTTCTCACTCATATAATGGACCTTGAACATCCAATGCAATACTATAAGAAATTGACTGACGGTACTGGGAAACTATGGGGGGTAGGGGGATGGAATTAACAGTAGCAAATATCTGTCGGGGGATGGGAAAACACCTCTTATCAACAGGGTGCCTGAATGAAATGTAATTGTACACCTAACCCTTAACTGTACCCCACAAAACCATAATAAAAAATACTGATTAATGAAAAAAAAGTGGTACATATACACAATGGAATACTACACAGCCATAAAAAAGAACAAAATCATGAATTTTGCAGCAACCTGGATGGAACTAGAGTCTATAATACTGAGTGATCTCTCACAGAAACAAAGATCAGAGTATCACATGTTCTCACTCATATAGTGAACCTTGAACATGCAACATAATACTATAAGAAAATGACTGACAGTGGTGGGAAACTATGGGTGGAGGGAAGGGAGATGGGATTAACAGTAGTAAATATCTGTCTGGGGGTGGGGAGATACCTCTTATCAACAAGGGTGCCTGAAATGAAGCATATTTG
>NW_007153447.1:0-766 GCF_000164805.1 Carlito syrichta | reverse complement strand
ATGACTATAAAAAATAAATAAAATAAATAAAATAAAATAAAATCACACAACAATAAGGAAAAAAAACTATTTTAAAGAGGGCAATCAGGTTATTGATTTGAGGCCATTTTGTTTTCAATATAGTGTATTTACAGCTTTAAAGCTATACATTTCCATTTAAGTTATACTTCAACTGTATTCCATATATTTTTACGTGTTGTTTTTTTCTTTCTTATTCAATTCAAAATATTTTCTAATTCCCCTAGTAATTTCTTTACCTGTGATTAATTTAACAGTGAGTAATTTAAAATCTGCTTATCTGAGAATTCCCCAAACATATGTGCTTTGTATTAGTTTTCTACTGCTATGGAATGAATAAATAGCCACAGACTTAGTGGTTCAATGTAATCTAAAAATTCTTTTAAAAAAGAGAGATTTTGTAACTTATTGGAAGTATTTAACACAAATCATGAATTGACTTATTTCATTTGTTTCATAGTTATTATACTGATATACATCCAGGCGGCAGAATGGAGTGATTAATGTATAATTAAAGCAGATACCATTCCCCCTTACCTGTCTGAAAAACTTATTTTCATTCTAACATGTAACTCAGATATTCCCTCTATTGTTAAGACTTCTAGACTTTTTCGCTTTCTTACATTCTCCTTTATCTGTGCTTTAAGAACATTTTGTATATATATCTCCTAGGACATAATCATATTACTGTGGTTGTTTCTTGCATATTCCTGTGTGTTTTTCCTGTTTGCATATTCCTGTGTATCTT
>NW_007153446.1:0-736 GCF_000164805.1 Carlito syrichta | reverse complement strand
AAATCACACAACAATAAGGAAAAAAAACTATTTTAAAGAGGGCAATCAGGTTATTGATTTGAGACCATTTTGTTTTCAATATAGTGTATTTACAGCTTTAAAGCTATACATTTCCATTTAAGTTATACTTCAACTGTATTCCATATATTTTTACGTGTTGTTTTTTTCTTTCTTATTCAATTCAAAATATTTTCTAATTCCCCTAGTAATTTCTTTACCTGTGGTTAATTTAACAGTGAGTAATTTAAAATCTGCTTATCTGAGAATTCCCCAAACATATGTGCTTTGTATTAGTTTTCTACTGCTATGGAATGAATAAATAGCCACAGACTTAGTGGTTCAATGTAATCTAAAAATTCTTTTAAAAAAGAGAGATTTTGTAACTTATTGGAAGTATTTAACACAAATCATGAATTGACTTATTTCATTTGTTTCATAGTTATTATACTGATATACATCCAGGCGGCAGAATGGAGTGATTAATGTATAATTAAAGCAGATACCATTCCCCCTTACCTGTCTGAAAAACTTATTTTCATTCTAACATGTAACTCAGATATTCCCTCTATTGTTAAGACTTCTAGACTTTTTCTCTTTCTTACATTCTCCTTTATCTGTGCTTTAAGAACATTTTGTATATATATCTCCTAGGACATAATCATATTACTGTGGTTGTTTCTTGCATATTCCTGTGTGTTTTTCCTGTTTGCATATTCCTGTGTATCTTTGCATGCAC
>NW_007153445.1:0-891 GCF_000164805.1 Carlito syrichta | reverse complement strand
AAGTGGCAGAACTGAGAATGAAACCAAAAGACTGAAAGTCAGAGATTAGAGGGAGCACAAAACAGAGCTCTGATGACACAATTTCAGACTCAGTGAGGTCATATCCCCAATGTATCTTTGGGCTCTTATGTTGCATGTGTTAAATTCCCTTTTGTCTTTAGTCAATTTGAGTTTAGTTTTCTTTTCCTTGTAACTTTAAGAGTTATGACCAAAAGGACTGGCTTTGGATGTCATATCAGTATCCAAGGGCCTACTTTGAGTATATGCAATATTAGGCTCAAGGCAGCAAGACAGAGTCACTTTTCACTGGTTGGTAATGTTGAGGTTTCTAATCCACTTGTTCTCTTGGGCACTGGACTGGGCTTTCAGACTGAAGAACTTCAGCACCTGTCACCGAGCATGGTTGGAGAAGACAGGGATTAATGCCAGAAGCTACCCTGATTGATGGATACCTTCTGTTCAGCTCTCTTCAGGGTGCTGGAAATTGCCTTGTCTGCAGAAACATGTCCATGAGAAGAGTGAGCTGAGATCTGAGGTCAAATCAAGCCCAAGTTCCTATAAGTGCATTCACAGATACATTAACCATGAGGAGTTACAATGGGGTTTCAGGCATGGAGCCTTAGCAACAGGGTCCAGCAGAAGGGGCAAGAAACTAGATCCAGACATGGCAAGAGGATCTAGCAGGGAGGACAGTCTAGTGGTCATTTCTCATATATTAAAGACCATAGCCAATACAGGCAGAAACTAGCATGAAAGGGGCTAATTCTGGTGATGGTGGTGGTAGTAGTGATGTATATATATAACAGGAGCCCAAGTGGTGGCCATACTTGAAATTTTAATGTAATGCATTGCTCTAGGTAACCAATCCACCCACAACAGGAAGCCAGCCAC
>NW_007153444.1:0-1184 GCF_000164805.1 Carlito syrichta | reverse complement strand
CCTTCTACCTTGCCATCACCTCTAAACTTTTCCACCCCAAATCACTAATCAAGCATGCTAACCTCCTATCCTTCCAATTTATTTGCTCAAATATTTTTGCTATTACTGCTTTTCTGCTTCTTAGGCATTTTCAGTTTGATAATGCCTTAATCAATCAAGCCTCAGTCAAGAGAAAAAAATTACCCAAGCTATATGAACAGAGATAATTTAATATTAAAAAGCATTGGTAGGTTTTCAAGAATTGAAAAGGCAAAACTCTCCATCTTTAAGGAATTGTGGAGGTAACAAATGCAGAAAGCAACTACTACCATTAAAAAGGGAGAAACAAAGAGGAAAACGTGAAATTACTAAGACACAAGAGCTTGGAGGAAAAGCCCCAGGGTTAGGTTCCAGTCCTCTGAGGAGGAAAACTGCTTGTTGGGTGCTGCTGTCTTTGAGAAGGTATCAAGAGGATGGTTCAAGAAGGAAGTGACATTGCCAACTGCTAGGTGCTGACTCAGAAACCTCAGGTAGAGAAGGAGGAGCAATCTCCTTCTCCCACCCACAGCCTTGTGGTCACCATGCCAACCATGTCTCCAGGCAGGTTTGAAGCTGAGATACAAGAGCTTAATAAATGAAACAACCCTTTTACTTTCTTCCTATTCACAATCCCCCCTTCCTTGTCTTTCTAGCTTAAGATTGATTATCCACCATTTTAACTACTCTCTCACTGATATCATAAATTTATTTACTTTTAACAAGTGGATTGGTACCTCTAATACAAATGCAACACTGCCTGTAAGTCTTATTGTATTCCTATAGGCAACCTATTTCTCCGCATTCTGCAAAGATGGTTTTAAATCTTTCTTCACTCTCTTCAAACTACACTGCTTTTTCCCTCTTGCTAGTTTCTGTTTCAATGGTGGAAAGTTTCTTTCCATACCTGTTACCAAACTGGCATCTGCACCCAACTCTCCTACCTTCTCCTCTGTCAGAGTGAGAAAGGTGATGTTTTTCTTGTGTGAGACCAGCCCTTGTACCTGTGCTCTGGATCCCATCCCTTTGTTTTTTGGGGAAATCTAAGATTCACTTGTATTTGCTCCATTCTGTAACTTGGCTTTCCCCCCATTACTTTGGCTTTTAATACATCTTAATTTCATTCAAATTTTTGAAAAAACATTCAGAAAAATTGCACAGTCCCTTTT
>NW_007153443.1:0-3293 GCF_000164805.1 Carlito syrichta | reverse complement strand
AAACACTCAGATAAATAATTGGAATTCAACATAATAAGTGTTATCCATAATAGAGGTATTGAGTGCTGTGTGACAGTGGAAGACCACACAGCTACCTGTGCTTGTGCAGACAGGGGACCTGCTAGGGTTGAGACGGGTCAGGAAGAATATTTAGGGCTTTGCCAGGTGAAGAATGAGGGGAAGGGCATCCTGGGGAGATGAGACTACTTGGAAAAAAGACAAGATTACTTTAAAAACACACCAAAGGATAACAGGGGGACAATCATTAGTTCACTGTGTTCAGAATAAAAGTTTCATGGAGAGATGTGGGAGAAAATTGGACAGGAAATATATTCTGAAGGTTTGAACGCCATGCCTAGGTGAATGAACTTAATCCTACAAGAAATAAGGGACTCACAGACAAACATAAATGAATGAGCATGGCTGTTTTCTAATAAAACCATATTGACAAACACAAGCAGTGGGCCAAGTACAGATTTTTAAGCAGGAAATTTACTGTTTGGAAAAATATATCCATTGATAGTGAAAGACAGAGGTGGGATTACTATGGCCCATGAGCCAAATCCAGTCTCTCTCTTGAGCTAATAATAATGAATTTAAAAGATTGTCAATCAATCAAGAAGACTATTTTGTGGCACATGAAAAGAATATAAAATTCAAATTCAGTGTCCATAAATAAAGTTTTAGTGGCACATAGCCATGCCTATTTGTTGATGACTTATCTATGGTTGTTTTTGTGTTCCAACAGCAGAGATAAGTGGCTGCCACAGAGATTGTCTAAAAGATTTACCATCCGTACTTTAAATCGTGTTTTCTGGTCCTTGGTTGAAGGATATAGATTACAGAAGAGAGAAAATAGTGGACAGGAAGGTCTGTGCTAATGTCTGAGGTAAGAGAAGCTTCACCAGTGTTTCTCAAACCCAAGTCATTGACAACATTCTCACAAAACTTCTCTAGGCACTCTGATGGCACTGAAATTATTTTATTCAAATGTAAAATAAATATTTATGAACAAATTTTCTTGGTTAAAAACCTTTTTTTTAGTTCTTGCACAACTCTAAAACCAAACAAACTTAAAGATTAAATACAAACAAAACTACAATACCAGTAAGTTTCTTAACATCATTAATTCAATATGACACATGGTATTATTCTGTTGCAGCAAGATTGCTGCTTCTGGGTCCAATGATATTTCCTAGGTTCATCTCAGTGTGAGTGCAGTTGTCTAGCACTGTGTTCTAGGTGATAACTTAACTCTCTAACAGCTTTCTCTGGGAGCAAATGCTACAGAAAGCTTCATTTATATAGAACAATGGGTGGTAATACTTTCTGTAAAGGGCCAGTTAAAAAGTATTTTAGGTTTCATGGGTCCCTGTGGGATACACTCACCTCTGCAATTCTAGCTAGAAAGCACCCACAGATAATACATAAATAGATAGATGTGGAGATGTGGCTCTGTTCCAATAAAGCTTTATAGACAAAAACAAGCAGTGGACCAGAATTGGTGTGAAGGTTGTAGTTTGCTGATGATTGTTCTAGATCATGAACTTCTCCACCAGGAAATGGGCAATAGGCAGGATTTTCTGTTCAGTTCTGGACACTTATTTAATAGGCCAGGAGATGACTGCAAAACAAGGTCAGTCAACCATACACTTTATTTACAAAATTGTGTTTACAAAAATAATGAATGGGCTAGATTTGGTCCACAAACTATATTTTACTGACCATTAATACAAATGAGTGTCAGATTACCTCTTTACTTAATACCTATATCCAAACCAACACACAGCAAAAATGATATTGCCTTTTTCCTGTGGACCACAATGTGGTTGCCACCAATAGTCCCTCAACCTTGAGAGGCCCAGAGATGCTCAAAGGCCATTTGGTTTCTGATGGTACATCCACAAGGGCTGGGTCATTATGGGTTTTATTCATCAACCACTAGGCTATGCACATGAACAGAGTCTGAGCACCACTGGTAGTACACCACTTACACTCTAACATGCAGTAAGCAAGGAGATTTGGGAATAGTCTCTTTAATTTGGCACCTATGTTTTTATCCACACTGCAACAAATTCAGAATCAGAGTTTTGATTTTCTTTATGAGAATGACATTCTACCTTTCTCTTGCAGCCTAAAACACCAGAGATCTACTACTACTATCTTTTAATTTTAGACAAATAATACAATTTTAAAGAAACAAGGTCCAGGAATAACATAATTTAAATAAAGAAGAGGCTAATTTAGTAGAACATTGCAAGGAGAGAAAATATTGCTACACTTTCTCCCTTACTGGTTACTCTTTCTTCCCAAGACAGTACATTCAGAAAAAATGGAGATTAAAATGTGGTACACATACACAATGGAATATTACACAGTCATAAAGAATGGCAAATATATGGACTTTGCAGCAGCCTGGATGGATTTGGAGTCGATCATACTCAGTGATTTATCACAGAAACAAAGAACAGAGTTCCATATGTTCTCACTCATAAGAGGACCTTGAACAATTATAATGCTACAAGAAAGCTATTGGCAGTAATGGGAAACTGTTCGTGAGGGGGTGGGATTGGCAGTTGAGGGAAACTGCTAGGGGAGGGAGGGGCATACCTCATTAACAGGGATAACTGCATGATCAATGTTTGTGTACCTAATCCTGAATTTTACCCCACATCTTTGCAATAAAAAAAGAAAGAAAGAAAAAAGGGGAAAAAATCAGATTTTGTGTGTACTTAAACTCCTCATCCTGGTAAGAGGCTGTTTACCAACCAGACAAGATGACTGGGTCTTCCAGGAGGGGTGAGGGGGATGGGGTTATGTTTTCTGTATTCTGGACAAACTGTATCCCATTACTTATAACCTTACTTACATACCAAGCTCTATGCTAGGCACTGATAATTTGTAATGGAAGACAAAAGAGGCCTTGCTCCCAAACAGATGGCACCAATGTGGCCACCAAAAAGTACTCGCTTTAGTTAAGTGCTTATGAGGTGCCAAGTGTTATGATAAATGCTCTACACACCATTTCTCTGGTAATAGCATTTAATAGATGTTATTATCTTCACCCACATCACAGAGAAAAAATTAAGACTCATAGAAGTTAAATAACTTGGCCAAGGACAAATAACTATCAATTGGCAGGATCTGTTTTCATCCTTGCTTGCCCTAGCCTCTGAGTTTCTGTATCACATTGTACATAAGACAAACACTGAAACAGACAGTTCCACAATATTTCAACATGCTACAATATGGCAAGAGTTGTAGTAGAGGCCCTAGGACCTATGAGGGATGTG
>NW_007153442.1:0-699 GCF_000164805.1 Carlito syrichta | reverse complement strand
CTTATTACTTGAGTTCTCTCCCTAGAATGTAAATCCAATGAGAGGAGAGATCTGTGTCTGTTTTGTTCACTGACATATCCCAAGTTTCTAAGAAGAGTGCCTAATGTGCAGTAGGTGTTCAGCAAATATTCATTGAATTAGTGAATGAGGAAATGAATCTTGAAAACCAATTGTGGGCATAAGATTTGACTGAATGAATTTGGTGGCTTATTTCGATCCTACCATTCTGCTCCTATGTCCAAGAAAAGCATCCTTTTATATGTGACGCAGGAGTGTTGAAAAGCAAGTTCTCACCTGTCTAGATTCCTGAATTAGGTATCACTTGGATTGTGCTTTGAACCTGGATTAATGTTTAATCAACTTACAGCATCAATCTCCTGTGCTTATCTTCATTCTAGTCCTCTGCTCTCCTGACATGGGCAGTTAAAGAAGATAATTTAGTGCAAACAGCAAATATTCCCCACATCTCAATGGCAGGCAGCACAATCTCTGTGATTTGAGTTGGAAATATTTTTTAAAAAATTCATGGGACTTTGAATTTGAATTATCATAAATATAAAATTTACAAGCATCCAGTGTGCTTTTTATAAGGCTTCTGTAACAGATGTGTCAAATGTCTAGCTTTGAAATGACTTCATAATTCAGTTACAGTTTCTTCTGAGTTACATAGTGGAGTCTGAGAGTTAGGGGTAGGGGAGC
>NW_007153441.1:0-804 GCF_000164805.1 Carlito syrichta | reverse complement strand
AATGAGAGGAGAGATCTGTGTCTGTTTTGTTCACTGACATATCCCAAGTTTCTAAGAAGAGTGCCTAATGTGCAGTAGGTGTTCAGCAAATATTCATTGAATTAGTGAATGAGGAAATGAATCTTGAAAACCAATTGTGGGCATAAGATTTGACTGAATGAATTTGGTGGCTTATTTCAATCCTACCATTCTGCTCCTATGTCCAAGAAAAGCATCCTTTTATATGTGATGCAGGAGTGTTGGAAAGCAAGTTCTCACCTGTCTAGATGCCTGACTTAGGTATCACTTGGATTGTGCTTTGAACCTGGATTAATGTTTAATCAACTTAAAGCATCAATCTCCTATGCTTATCTTCATTCTAGTCCTCTGCTCTCCTGACATGGGCAGTTAAAGAAGATAATTTAGTGCAAACAGCAAATATTCCCCACATCTCAATGGCAGACAGCACAATCTCTGTGATTTGAGTTGGAAATATTTTTTTAAAAAATTCATGGGACTTTGAATTTGAATTATCATAAATATCAAATTTACAAGCATCCAGTGTGCTTTTTATAAGGCTTCTGTAACAGATGTGTCAAATGTCTAGCTTTGAAATGACTTCATAATTCAGTTACAGTTTCCTCTGAGTTATACAGTGGAGTCTGAGAGTTAGGGGTAGGGGAGCAAGAGCAACACATTTCTTGAGATGCCATCTGAATGCAGGATGAATGTAGTCAATAATAAAGCCTTTCAATTTCTCTTTTTTTCATTATTTTGAGTCATACCCCCTTATTAGGCTGAGGAACACTCCCCTTCCTTAAAGGT
>NW_007153440.1:0-986 GCF_000164805.1 Carlito syrichta | reverse complement strand
ACTCTTGAGATCCATATTGACAGTGATTTACCCATGTTTCTATTTTTATGTACATTTATATTCTGAAGAAGAGGAGCACAGATAATTAGCATGGCTTTTTAAAGGTCTTTTCTTCCTAATAAATGAAGAAATTATCTAAAACAAAGAAGTAGAATAAGTCAATAAAAAATGGACAAAAAGATGAATAGACAAAAGTGCTGAGTCATGTACTATGTAAATTTGCAACTTTATTAAATAATGCTAATAAAAATTTCTTGCGACAAGACAAAAAAAGAGGAGGCATATATAAACATAAATGTGATATAGACAGGAGAGATTTTGAGGATACTCATATTGGAAGAACTTGGTCCCCACAAAATATAAATTTGAAGGGTTTGGCAATTGAGATGAAATAAAAACCTTGATGAGAATGGGATAGATTTGAAGTCTCCCAAGAATGTGCTATGAAGCCAGCCAGGAGAGAATTATGGACATTAGAGGCATCAAAGGACCCAGTAGATTAAGAAGGAATAATCCTTGTGAGAGGCAAGGAAATCTAGGATGCTCAAGAGACCCAGAGATATGACTTACTGTGAACTGAGGAAAGTGAGACCAGAAAGGTGTGAGAATGGAGCTTCTGGGCATAACAGACAACATGTTCTGGAGGAAAATAGAGAGATGAAGAGGTAGAAGGAGAAACTACTATGACTAGTGGGAAATATTTCAAAATTCACACTAGGTTTAGGGTGGGTCAACATCAAGGTTACCTCTCACTGGTCAGAATCATGCTTTTATCCCATTTAATGGAAGTAAAATAAAAATTATGGAATATTACATGAATAAAACTGATTGAAGGATTTAACAACCCCTTAACTGCACATGAAATTCATTTCCAAGTACTGGTGTCCCAGAGTTGCTATGGTTCATTTGGTGATGAAGCAGATTTTCAGTGATTGTCCCAGCTTACAGCTGAACCTCTGTTCAAGATCAGAGGAAGAGAGGATTTC
>NW_007153439.1:0-773 GCF_000164805.1 Carlito syrichta | reverse complement strand
AAAAAAAGAGGAGGCATATATAAACATAAATGTGATATAGACAGAGAGATTTTGAGGATACTCATATTGGAAGAACTTGGTCCCCACAAAATATAAATTTGAAGGGTTTGGCAATTGAGATGAAATAAAAACCTTGATGAGAATGGGATAGATTTGAAGTCTCTCCAAGAATGTGCTCTGAAGCCAGCCAGGAGAGAATTATGGACATTAGAGGCATCAAAGGACTCAGTAGATTAAGAAGGAATAATCCTTGTGAGAGGCAAGGAAATCTAGGATGCTCAAGAGACCCAGAGATATGACTTACTGTGAACTGAGGAAAGTGAGACCAGAAAGGTGTGAGAATGGAGCTTCTGGGCATGACAGACAACATGTTCTGGAGGAAAATAGAGAGATGAAGAGGTAGAAGGAGAAACTACTATGACTAGTGGGAAAGATTTCAGAATTCACACTAGGTTTAGGGTGGGTCAACATCAAGGTTACCTCTCCTCACTGCTCAGAATCATGCTTTTATCCCATTTAATGGAAGTAAAATAAAAATTATGGAATATTACATGAATAAAACTGATTGAAGGATTTAACAACCCCTTAACTGCACATGAAATTCATTTCCAAGCACTGGTGTCCCAGAGTTGCTATGGTTCATTTGGTGATGGAGCAGATTTTCAGTGATTGTCCCAGCTTACAGCTGAACCTCTGTTCAAGATCAGAGGAAGAGAGGATTTCCTCATCTTTTATTGGTACTATCCAAGCACAGGCTTCTTTTGTCTTATTTG
>NW_007153438.1:0-781 GCF_000164805.1 Carlito syrichta | reverse complement strand
GATGAAATAAAAACCTTGATGAGGAATGGGATAGATTTGAAGTCTCCCAAGAATGTGCTATGAAGCCAGCAAGGAGAGAATCATGGACATTAGAGGCATCAAAGGACCCAGTAGATTAAGAAGGAATAATCCTTGTGAGAGGCAAGGAAATCTAGGATGCTCAAGAGACCCAGAGATATGACTTACTGTGAACTGAGGAAAGTGAGACCAGAAAGGTGTGAGAATGGAGCTCCTGGGCATGACAGACAACATGTTCTGGAGCAAAATAGAGAGATGAAGAGGTAGAAGGAGAAATTACTATGACTAGTGGGAAAGATTTCAGAATTCACACTAGGTTTAGGGTGGGTCAACATCAAGGTTACCTCTCCTCACTGGTCAGAATCATGTTTTTATCCCATTTAATGGAAGTAAAATAAAAATCATGGAATATTACATGAATAAAACTGATTGAAGGATTTAACAACCCCTTAACTGCACATGAAATTCATTTCCAAGCACTGGTGTCCCAGAGTTGCTATGGTTCATTTGGTGATGGAGCAGATTTTCAGTGATTGTCCCAGCTTACAGCTGAACCTCTGTTCAAGATCAGAGGAAGAGAGGATTTCCTCATCTTTTACTGGTGCTATGCAAGCACAGACTTCTTTTGTCTTATTTGGAATACTGAAGGATACAAGCCTCACCACATTTTACAGAAATATAAGAGGCAAAAAAGAATTATTTCTAAACACATGAGGCTTTAAGTTGCAAATTTGCAGAAACATTTCCCCCTTCCTTGTTGCAT
>NW_007153437.1:0-589 GCF_000164805.1 Carlito syrichta | reverse complement strand
GAGGAAATATAGATCTTGGTGTTGCTGTCTTTAAAACAAGAGAAAAAGAGGCAAAACAGTTAATCTCACATGCTTTATGGGATAAAGAAAAATCAGTACAAGCTGGCATAGGGGGAGATGTTGGTAGCAGAGCCAAAGTAAAGAATTCTCCCAATGAGCCCTGTAATGATGCTCTTGGAGGATGAGACTCAGGGTAATACAAATATGCAAGTGTGGCCAGGTCTGTGAGTAACTCAGATGGTTATGAAAGTAATGGTCACATCCAGTGGAAGTTCAAGGAATCACAACTAAAACATTATAGATGGTGTTGGCCCTGAGAATCATGGTGAGATAAGAAGAGTAAAGGCATAGGGGCCAAAGGTCAAGATTTCAAACTTAAACAAGATGATGATGCCATAGAAGAGAAAGATAAATAAGGAAAAACAAACCTACTTTGAATAAAGGATTGAGTGCAACTAGTCTGCTTGAGACTATAAAGTGATGACTTTTTGAACTGCACGTAGAAGGAACTGGAAAATCAAGAAAAGAATGGTCATATTGGCTACCTTAAAATTGCAATTTCAAAGAAGTCCAAGCTTTATCTTCCTCC
>NW_007153436.1:0-811 GCF_000164805.1 Carlito syrichta | reverse complement strand
TAATGAATGACTCCAGTGAGATTTGGAAAGGTAAAGTATAGTAAGTAAAAAAGGGCTGCTACTGCAAAAACAAAGCAATTGGAGAACAAAAATGAGATTTCCCAGTAATTAAAAATATGTTTGGCACTAAAAAGTAAATTCAGTGGACAGACTGAATATGAGAATGACTGCAGTTAAGGCCCATGGCAGTGATCTGGTGATAAATTCAATGGAATCATGCAGCTCTGAGCAAAAGGTAAAATAATAGAAAATATAAAAGAACTATTAGGCATTATATATCTGCTATTTCCTTTATGGGGATGTTAAAGGCAGTGAATAGGGTTAATAAAACAGAAGAAAAATTCAACGACTGATTAAAAGATAACTTCCCTGAGACAAAGGCATAGGTATTCAGTTTGAAAAGACTCCCAATAAGAAACCATATCATTAAAAATATTCACATCCAGAGAAAATTCAGAACTTCAAGAAGAAAGAAGAAATATTAAAAGCTTCCAGAGAGAGGAAACAGTTCACTTGGAGTGATAGGGGCATCAGATTGAAATCTCTCCAGCAACACTGGATGCTAGAAGATGGTAAAACAGTACTTTCAAATTTCTGAGGGTATGTGGTTTTTAACCTAGTATCCACTACTCAGTCAAACTCCAAAAGAGTAGTTTGAAGACATGTTCAGAAATTTAGGATTCAGAAAGTTTACCATACAACTTCCTCACTTGACAAATACTCAAGGAAATGCTCCAGCAAAACAAAAAAGAATATAATAAAATGGTAGCTTAATGTCATACAGAAAAAGTGAAGAAAGTTAAAAAGACTT
>NW_007153435.1:0-761 GCF_000164805.1 Carlito syrichta | reverse complement strand
GACATTAAATAATATATTTTAAGTGGACCTATTCACATTGCATGATACTTCATAAATAACATTTTTGTAATTCCATTCTGAAAATTACTGGTTTTTCATTGGTTTTCAAATTTTATTATTATGCAAAGGCAAAACACAGAACACTTAATTAAATATATGGGAAAAAATGTAAAAGTCATAAACTTGTAAACATGAAAATTTCATTAACTTTAGGATGGACAGAAAGATGATAGTAATGCAAAAGAATGGAATTATTCATCTATCATAGCAGGAAGTCAATAGACAGTGTCTGAAGTCAGTAAATAAAAATCAAAAAAGGCATATATTCATACAATTTAAAATTCTAATGGAAACCACTGAGAGAATTAAGCAACAGAAACTGTTCAGTTAAGAAACAGGTCTGATCCTAGAAATGAAAATACAGAAATTCATATGGAAACTAAATGACCACAAATAGCCAAAATAATCTTCAGCAAAAGAAATAAAACAGGAGGTCTCCCACTTCCAGACTTCAAACATTATTATAAGTCTACAATAATGAAAACAGCCTGGAATTGGTAAAAGAATAGGGCTATCAACCAATGGAACAGTATAACGATTCCAAAAGCAAAAACCTCAACTTCTAAGCCAACTCATCTTTGGCAAAGCCTCCACCAATAACCACTAGGAAGAGGAATGGTGCTGGGAAACTGGCTGACCACATGCAGAAGATTGAAACAGGATCCCTACCTCTCATCATACACAAAAATCAACTCTAAATG
>NW_007153434.1:0-837 GCF_000164805.1 Carlito syrichta | reverse complement strand
CAGGACCTCATCAAGGTGAAAAGCTTCTGTAAAGCAAAAGAAACCATCAAGAGAGTAGGGAGACAGCTCACAGAATGAGAAAAATTATTTGCCAACTGTACATCGGACAAAGACCTATATCCAGAATCTAAAAGGAACTCAAGTGTGCTGAAAGGAAAAAAAAAAAGCAACCCTATTAAAAAGTGTGCAAAAGATATGAATGGACACTTCTCAAAAGAAAACATGTAAGCAGCTAACAGATACATGAAAAAATATTCAGTCTCATTAATCATCAAACAAATGTAAATCAGAATCACATTGAGATACTACCTAACTTCAGTCAGGATGGCCATCATTAATAACTCAAAAAACAAGATGCTGCAAAGGATGTGGGGAAAAGGGAACACTTCTACACTCTTGGTGGCAGTGTAAACCAGTACAATCTCTGTGGAAAACAGTGTGATGATTTCTAAAATATCTAAAAATTGACCTTCCATATGACCCAGCAATCCCCCTTCTGGCAATATACCTGGAGGAACTCAAACCATTCTAAAAAAAAAAAAACAACAAAAAAAAAAAACAAAACTTGTGCACACATGTTTACTGCAACACTATTCACCACAGCAGAAACATGGAATCAACTGTGCTGCCCATCAAAGCTGGACTGGATTTTTAAAATATACACAATGGAATATTTTGCAGCCATAAAGAAGGACAAAATTATGAACTTCACAGCGACTTGAATGGATTTAGAATCTATCATACTTAGTGATCTATCACAGAAATAAGGATCTGAGTACCACATGTTCTCACTCATAAGCAGATCCTGAACATTTGCCATACTACTATAAAAAAGGG
>NW_007153433.1:0-847 GCF_000164805.1 Carlito syrichta | reverse complement strand
CCAATCCCCCTTCTGGCAATATACCTGGAGGAACTCAAACCATTCTAAAAAAAAAAAAACAACAAAAAAAAAAAACAAAACTTGTGCACACATGTTTACTGCAACACTATTCACCACAGCAGAAACATGGAATCAACTGTGCTGCCCATCAAAGCTGGACTGGATTTTTAAAATATACACAATGGAATATTTTGCAGCCATAAAGAAGGACAAAATTATGAACTTCACAGCGACTTGAATGGATTTAGAATCTATCATACTTAGTGATCTATCACAGAAATAAGGATCTGAGTACCACATGTTCTCACTCATAAGCAGATCCTGAACATTTGCCATACTACTATAAGAAAGGGATTGGCAGTAGTGGGACACTACCAGGAGAGGGAGGGGGAAGACACACAACATCAAGAAAGGTACCTGGTCTCAAACCAGACAAAGTGGGGACCAAAGGGAAGTCAAAACTTTTACCTATATGATGACTACTTGTATACCTAATCCTAAATTGCACCTCACATCTTTAAAAAAGAAAAGTTCAAAAAAATTTAAGACCCAGTATGTTAAGGTGAAAATATAAGTAATAAGCACTAAATATGTATTTTTTTTCAGAAAAAGTAAACTTTAATAGTTAGAAAGATTTAAAAAAGAAATAAAATATTACATGATTAAAATATTATTTTTGAGTAAATATTTCTGAGGCTTATAATTTTTCATTCATCCATTCATTTTATCATTTAAGAAAAGACAAAAAGCCTTTATAGAACACATTTATGTGATAATCCCTGTGCAGATACAAAGATGAATAAAACCCACTATATGTGTCAAATAGGTAAAATGGGTCAAATCAAGT
>NW_007153432.1:0-723 GCF_000164805.1 Carlito syrichta | reverse complement strand
CATTTAATCACCAAAAGCATAAAATAAGTGCCAGTGATTAAACCTAAAGAAATGGAGACATATAGATTGCTTGACAATACCCAAAATACTGATTTAAGGAAGCTCAATGAACTTCAAGGAAATACAGAGAAACAATTCAAGAAAATGATGTAAAAAATGCATAACCAGAATAAAAATTTTGTTAGAGGGATTGAAATAATAAGAGAAAGATGAAACAGAAATCCCAGTGCTGACAAATACATGGAATCAAATGAAAAATGCAACAGAAAGCATCAGCAGCAGAATTGATAAAACATAAGAAACAATATGCTAACTCAAAGAAATGTTATTGGAAAATATACAGTAAGGAGAAAAATACAAGATTTATATAATAACCTCAAAAGGGAAAATGTATGAGTCACTGGTGTTCAGAATAAAGTAGAAGAAAAAAGGGATAGAAAGCTTACTTAAAGAAATAATAGCAGAAAAAATTACAAATTTGGAGAAAAATAAAAATATTCAGGTACAGGAATGTCAAAAGTCTCCAGTCAGATTCAATCCAAATAAGACTACCTCAAGATATAATCAAACTGCTAAAAATCAAACACAGAGGATACTGAATGCATCAAGAGAAAAGAAACAAATAACATATAAGAAAGTTCCAACAAGGCTGGCAGCATACTTCTCAGCAGGAAAATTACAGGCCAAAGAGTGCTAAGATATATTTTAAGCAATGAACTAAAG
>NW_007153431.1:0-767 GCF_000164805.1 Carlito syrichta | reverse complement strand
AAGAAATGTTATTGGAAAATATACAGTAAGGAGAAAAATACAAGATTTATATAATAACCTAAAAAGGGAAAATGTATGAGTCACTGGTGTTCAGAATAAAGTGGAAGAAAAAAGGGATAGAAAGCTTACCTAAAGAAATAATAGCAGAAAATATTACAAATTTGGAGAAAGATAAAAATATTCAGGTACAGGAATGTCAAAAGTCTCCAGTCAGATTCAATCCAAATAAGACTACCTCAAGATATAATCAAACTGCTAAAAATCAAACACAGAGGATACTGAATGCATCAAGAGAAAAGAAACAAATAACATATAAGGAAGTTCCAACAAGACTGGCAGCATACTTCTCAGCAGGAAACTTACAGGCCAAAGAATGCTAAGATATATTTTAAGCAATGAACTAAAGACTGCCAACCAAGTATAGTGGATTCATAAAAGCTGTCCTTCAGAAATGAAGGAAAGATCAAGACTTTCCCAGACAAACAAAAGCTGAGGGATTTCATTATCAACCAAACTTTCTTATAAGAAATGCTAAAAGTTGTTCTTCAATCCTCCCTAAAAACTATGCTAATAGTAATGTAAAAACACTGAAAGTGCAAAATTTACTGATAAAAGTAAAAGCACAAATTCAGAGTACTTTAACACTGTAATGGTGGTGTGTAGATCACTTATGTATTCAGTTCTTAGGTTAAAGTAGAAAACTAGTAAACACTAAAAGCTAGCCAGGCTCGGTGGCTCAGCCTGTAATCCCATGTCTTGCGAGGCTA
>NW_007153430.1:0-3299 GCF_000164805.1 Carlito syrichta | reverse complement strand
TTGTACCCAACATTTTTTAAATATTAAAATGAATGAATGAATAAATGAATAAATAAATAAGTGAAAGCTGAAAGATGTACAACTGAATTTACTTGTTTCATTCTATTTTTAATTTTTTTACTTTAAAGATGGTTACAATTCAGGGTTGGGTATGGAAATGTTCATTATGCAGGGCTTGATTTTTTAGGAAGAGTATAAAACTCCAATGATAACTTCTGTTCCTATTAATACATTAGAATACAAAGTATAATTCTGCTTTCATCTTTGACAAGAAGTATGTTTCTCACATAAATGCTGAATGTTTTATTCTGCATAAATTGAAACTTGTTGAGATTCCAGATGTATATCATCCTTAGATAACTAAACTTTGAAGGTCAGTGTACCTAAGTGCTATTCAGAAGACAGAAAGCATAATAAACCTTAATAATTTTAGAAAAGTTAAAATAGTATCATAAATTAATACACATTTTTCCTTTCTTAAAATTTGTGTACATTTTCTTGGTACACTCTATTTTCTGCTAGTTATTTTTGACTAAATGTTACAGATATGCAATTCTTAGATGAAAGTTTCACCTACACATGTGAAGGAAATATAAAGTCACATACCCTTATATTTTAAACCAATTTATATTTTTTCATAGTGAATTTCCATTGATTCACCTAGTATTTTCTCTACCTAAGTCATAAGGCTGAACTCTGAAACAAAGTCTCAGAGTAATCTGATACTTTTAATAACGAAGCATTTAAAATCAGACACACAAAAGAAACAAATTGTGGTCAAATATTTATAAAGCAAAATAACATGGGGATTCACAGAGAGGCAAGTATTTGGATTCCTCATTACTATAAAAATTTAGATAATTGAAAATTCTGGAAAATTGACTTTGATCTTAGCAAAAGCAATGTTCAAATCCTGAGAGAAAATCTGCTCCAAAACTGTTAAATAACACGAAAAACATCCAAAAGTTTCTAAATTAAAGAAACTGATAAAATCTTATTTGGTTGTGCTTAACCAAGCTCCACCAGGACTCTGTGAACATAATGATAAAAGACAAAATCGTGGGCACCCCCTCAAATCTCATCCCACTATGGGAGCTTTTCTGTCCTCTCAATCACTCCTGCTTTAAAAAAAAAAAGGACACTACCTTATTCAGTGGATTCTTGAAAGGCCACTTATCACAGGAGAAGTTTTGGAATTGGTGTGAACACCTTGTTTCCTTCCCTTCTAGGGTATGAAAATCCACCATGTCTACCGCATTTCGCAGCTCACTGTACACAAGTCTTTGAAACCTAAGGATTGCTTAGTAGTCAAGGCCACTCCCATTATGATGCCAAAGTTCTGAAGCTGATATCATAAATAACAATGTGAGATGCTTGTTTCCCTGATTTGCTTACATCTTTTACTTTAATAATTAGTCTTTTGTGCAATCTACAGATTCAATGAAATAACCATTAAGTTAACGTCATTCTTATCACACCTGGAAATTACAATAAAGTATTAATATGAAACCATCAACAATCATGAAAAGCCAAAAGAATCCTTATCAAAAGAAACATAGCAGGGGGTATCACTCTTCCACATTTAAAACTTTAAAATAAGTTTACAGAAATCAAAACTGCCTGGTATTGATTCAAGCATAGGTAAATAGGCCAATGGATCAGGACAGAGAATGAAATCCTCAAATTTTCAAACACCTCATCTTTGGAGAAACCTCCAAGTCCCACTGGGGAATGGAGAACGTATTCAGCAAATGGTGTTGGGAAATGTCTCACCTCATGCACAAGATTGAAACAGGACCGCTCACAATCACAATACACACTAACTCTAAATGGAACAAAAACCTAAACGTAAAACACCAAATTATAATAATCTTAGAAAATGAAAGAGACATCTTTATGGAAAAGGAACTGGGAACTAATTCCCCTTCAGAACCCTAAACGTCCATACCTTAAGAAGTTAGACAATTGGAATCTCCTCAAATTAATAAACATCTGCAAAACAAAAGAAACCATCAAAACAGCAGGGAGACAGCTCACAGAATTTGAAAAAATATTCTCCACCTACATATATAACAAAGGTATAAGATCTAGGATCTACAAGAAACTCAGACACTCAGAAAAACACAGAAAAAGAGTCCCTTTAAAAAGTGGACAAAATACACCATTGGAGACTTCTCTTAAGAAGAGATATGGGCAGTCAGCAGACACATACAAATGTGCCCAGTTTCATTCATCATCAAAGAAATGCAAATGGAAACCACATTGAAATATCACATACCCCCTGTAGAATGGCAATCATTAATAAAACAAACAAAAACAGATACTGGTAATGATTTGAAAAAAAATGCTTCTAAACACATGTGGATTGAAAAGTACAGCAATATCTATGGAAAACAGTGTGGCGGTTTCTAAAAGACCAAGAAATTGGCCTACCATGTGACTCAGTAATTCCCCTGTAGAGAATATTCCTGGAGGAACTCAAATCATTTTACCAAAAAGATACCTGCACAAGTGTGTTTCTTGCAGCTCTAATCACAATAGCAAAAACATGGTACCAACCATGTGGCCTGTCAAAGCTAGAATGGATAAAATTAATGTGGTATATACACACTATGGAATCTTATGCAGCCTTAAAAAATGACAGATAGAAGGATTTTGTAGAACATTTACTGGATATGAGGTAGGTCATTCTCAGTGATTCATCACAGAAACAAAGAACAGACCTCCCTCATGAGCTGAACTTGATCACTTATACTGTTATAAGAAAGTGATAGGCCTTAGTGGTAAACTTTTAAGCAGGAGGGGTAAGATTGGCACTGGAGGGATTCTCCTAAGGGACTGATGGGCTTACCTCATGAACCTGGATCCTACATAATTAATGTTTATATATCTAAATCTGAATTGTACCCCAAATTTTTAAAAATTAAAATGAATTCATAAATAAGTTAATAAATAAATCAAAACTGTAGAATGTACAACTGACTTTATTTGTTTCATTCTATTTTTTAATTTTTTTACTTTAAAGATGATTACAATTCAAGGCTGGGTATAGAAATGTTCATTATGCAGGGATTGACTTTTAAGAAGTGTATAATACTCCAATGATAACTTCTTTTCCTATTAATACGTTAGAATACATTGTAAAATTGTGTTTTCATCTTTGACAAGTAGTATGTTTCTCACAATGCTGAATGTTTTATTCTGCATAAGTTGAAACTTGTTGAGATTCTAGAAGTATATCATCCTTAGATAACTAAACCTTGAAGATCAGTGTACCTAAGTGCTATTCAGAAGACAGA
>NW_007153429.1:0-817 GCF_000164805.1 Carlito syrichta | reverse complement strand
CGACTACCTCGTGGGCACACCCTTAAATCCCCTCCCACTACGGGAGCTTTTCTGTCCTCCCAATCACTCCTGCTTTCAAAAAAATAAAGAGGACACTACATTATTCAGTGGATTCCTCAATGGCTACTTACCACAGAAGAAGTTTTGGGATAGGTGTGAACACCTTGTTTTCTTCACTTCTTGGGTATGAATATTCACCATGCCTACCGCATTTGGCAGAGCACTGTACACAAGTCCTTGAAACCTAAGGATTGTTCAGTACTCAAGGTCATTCCCATTATGATGTCAAAGTTCTGAGGTTGATGTCATAAATAACAATGTGAGATGCTTGTTTCCGTGTTTTGCTTATATCTCTTACATTGAAAATTAGACTTCTATGCAATCTACAGATTCAATGAAATAACCATTTAGTTAACATAATTCTTCTCACACCTGGAAATTACAATGAAGAATTCATATGAAACCATCAACAAACATGAAAAGCCAAAAGAATCCTTATCAAAAGAAACATAGCAGGAGGAATCACTTTTCCAGGCTTGAAACTTTAATATAAGTTTACAGTAATCAAAACAGCCTGGTATTGGTCCAAGCATAGATACATAGCCCAATGGATCAGGGCAGAGAATGAAATCCTCAAATTCTCAAAAACTTATCTTTGGAGAAAACGCCAAGTCCCACTAGGGAATGGAGAACTTATTCAGTAAATGGTGTTGGGAAATGTCTCACCAGATGCACAAGATTGAAACAGGACTCCTAACAATCACAATACACATTAACTCCAAATCAAACAAAGATCTAATCGTAAAACCAAATTATA
>NW_007153428.1:0-8273 GCF_000164805.1 Carlito syrichta | reverse complement strand
GATTTATCACAGAAACAAAGAACAGAGTTCCGTATGTTCTTCCTCATGAGCTGAACCTGAACAATTATACTGCTATAAGAAGGTGATTGGCCTTAGTGGTAAACTTTTAAGAGGGAGGGGTGAGAGTGGCACTGGAGGGATACTGTTAAGGGAGGGACAGGCATACCTCATGAACCAGGGACCCTACATAATCAATGTTTGTATATGTAACTCTGAATTGAACCCAACATTTTTTAAAATATTAAAATGAATGAATGAATAAATAAATAAATAAATAAGTGAAAGCTGTAAAATGTGCAACTGAATTTACTTGTTTCATTCTATTTTTAATTTTTTTACTTTGAAGATGGTTACAATTCAGGGTTGGGTATGGAAATGTTCATTATGCAGGGCTTGATTTTTTAGGAAGAGTATAAAACTCCAATGATAGCTTCTGTTCCTATTAGTACGTTAGAATACACGGTATAATTCTGCTTTCATCTTTGACAAGTAGTATGTTTCTCATATAAATGCTGAATGTTTTATTCTGCATAAATTGAAACTTGTTGAGATTCCAGATGTATATCATCCTTAGATAACTAAAATTTGAAGGTCAGTGTACCTAAGTGCTATTCAGAAGACAGAAAGCATAATAAATCTTAATAATTTTAGAAAAGTTAAAACAGTATCATAAATTAATACAGATTTTTCCTTTCTTAAAATTTGTGTACATTTTCTTGGTACACTCTGTATTTTCTGCTAGTTATTTTTGACTAAATGTTACAGATATGCAATTCTTAGATGAAAGTTTCACCTACACATGTGAAGGAAATATAAAGTCACATACCCTTATATTTTAAACCAATTTATATTTTTCATAGTGAATTTCCATTGAATCACCTAGTATTTTCTCTACCTAAGTCATAAGGCTGAATTCTGAAACAAAGTCTCAGAGTAATCTGATACTTTTAATCACGAAGCATTTAAAATCAGACACACAAAAGAAACAAATTGAGGTCAAATATTTATAAAGCAAAATAACATGGGGATTCAAAAGAGGCAAGTATTTGGATTCCTCATTACTATAAAAATTTAGATAATTGAAAATTCTGGAAAATTGACTTTGATCTTAGCAAAAGCAATGTTCAAATCCTGAGAGAAAATCTGCTCCAAAACTGTTAAATAACATCCAAAAGTTTCTAAATTAAAGAAACTAATAAAATCTTATTTGGTTGTGCTTAACCAAGCTCCAACAGGACTCTGTGAACATAATGATAAAAGACAAAATCGTGGGCACCACCTCAAATCTCATCCCACTATGGGAGCTTTTCTGTCCTCTCAATCACTCCTGCTTTTAAAAAAACAGGACACTGCCTTATTCAGTGGATTCTTGAAAGGCCACTTATCACAGGAGAAGTTTTGGAATTGGTGTGAACACCTTGTTTCCTTCCCTTCTAGGGTATGAAAATCCACCATGTCTACCGCATTTTGCAGAGCACTGTACCCAAGTCTTTGAAACCTAAGGATTGCTCAGTAATCAAGGCCATTCCCATTATGATGCCAAAGTTCTGAAAGCTGATGTCATGAATAACAATGTGAGATGCTGGTTTCCCTGATTTGCTTACATCTTTTACTTTAAAAATTAGCTTTTTGTGCAATCTACAGATTCAATGAAATAACCATTAGTTAACTTCATTCTTATCACACCTGGAAATTACAATAAAGTATTAATATGAAACCATCAACAATCATGAAAAGCCAAAAGAATCCTTATCAAAAGAAACATAGCAGGGGGTATCACACTTCCACATTTAAAACTTTAATATAAGTTTACAGAAATAAAAACTGCCTGGTATTGATTCAAGCATAGGTAAATAGGCCAATGGATCAGGACAGAGAATGAAATCCTCAAATTTTCAAACACCTCATCTTTGGAGAAACCTCCAAGTACCACTGGGGAATGGAGAACATCTTCAGTAAATGGTGTTGAGAAAAGTCTCACCACATGCACAAGATTGAAACAGGATCCCCAACAATCACCATAAACATTAACTCTAAATGGAACAAAGACCTAAATGTAAAACAACAAAAAAAAATAATCTTAGAAAAGTGAAGAGACACCTTAATGGAAACAGGAACTGGGAAATAATTCCTATTCAGAACCCTAAATGCCCATAACATAAGAAGTAAGTTACCACAATTGGAATCTCCTCAAAATAATAAACATCAAAGAAACCATCAAAAGAGCAGGGAGACAGCCGACAGAATGGGATAATCTATTCTCCACTTACATATCTGACAAAGGTATGAGATCTAGGATCTACAAGAAACTCAGACTCTCAGAAAACACAGAAAATGAGTCCCTTTAAAACGTGGTCAAAATACATGATTGGAAACTTCTCTTAAGAAGAGATGCGGGCATCCAGCAGACACATGAAAATGTGCTCAGCTTCATTCATCATCAAATGAAAACCACATTGAAATACCACATAACACCTGTAAGAATGGCCATCATTAATAAAACAAACAATAATAGACACTGGTAATCATTTTTGAAAAAAAATTGTTACTACACTGCATGTGGATTGAAAACTAAAACAACATCTATGGAAATCAGCGTGGCGGTTCCTAAAGGAACAAGAAATTGCCCTACCATTTGACTCAGTTATTCCCCTGTAGAGAATATACCTGGAGGAACTCAAATCATTTTACCAAAAAGATACCTACACAAGTATGTTTGTTGCTGCTCCAATCACAATTGTAAAAAATATGGTATCAACCATGTTTCCCATCAAAGTTGGAAAGGATAAAATAAATGTGGTATATACACACTATGGAATATTATGTAGCTTTAGAAAAGGACAGATGTAAGGATTTTTCAGATCATTTAATTGATATGAGGTAGTCATTCTCAGTGATTAACCACAGAACAAAGAACCGAATTCCTTATGTTCTCCCTCATGAGCTGAAATTGATCAATTACACTGCTATAAGAAAGTGATTGGCCATACTGGAAAACTTTTAAGGGTGAGGGGTGAGATTGGCACAGGAAGGATACTGCTAAGGGATGGACGGGCATACCCCATCAACTAGGGACACTACATAATCAATGTTTGTATATCTAACTCTGAATTGTACCCCATATTTAAAAAAAATTAAAATGAATAAATAAATAAATGAAAGCTGTAAAATGTGCAACTGACTTATTTGTTTCATTCTCTTTTTTAATTTTTTAAATTTAAAGATGTTTACATTCAGGTTTGGTATAAAAATATTCATGATGCAGGGATTGATTTTTTTTAAGAAGAGTATAATACTCCAGTGATAACTTCTTTTCCTATAAATACATTAGAATACACGTTATAATTCTGGTTTCATCTTTGACAAGTAGTATGTTTCTCACATAAATGCTGAATGTTTTATTCTGCATAAGTTGAAACTTGTTGAGATTCCAGATGTATATCATCCTTAGATAACTAAACCTTGAAGGTCAGTGTACCTAAGTGCTATTCAGAAGACAGAAAGCATAATAAATCTTAATAATTTTAGAAAATGAAACAGTACTATAATTTAATAGAGATTTTTCCTTTTTTAAAATTTGTGTACATTTTCTTGGTACACTCTGTATTTTCTGCTAGTTATTTTTCACTAAATGATACAGATAGGCAATTCTTAGAGAAAAGTTTCACCTACACATGTGAATAAAAAATAAAATCACATATCCGTATAATTTAAACCAACTTATATTGTTCAAAATGAATTTCCATTGAATCACCTAGTATTTTCTCTACCTAAGACATAAGGCTGAACTCTTCAAAAAAGTCTCAGGTTAGCATGATACTTTTAATGATGAAGCATTTAAAATCAGGCAAACACAAAAGAAACAATTTGGGGCCGAATATTTATAAAGCAAAATAACATGGAGATTTACAAAAAGACAAGTATTTGGATTCCTCATTACTATAAAAATTTATATACTTGAATTTTCTGGAAAATTGACTTTGATCTTAGCGAAAGCAATGTTCAAATCCTGAGAGAAAAATTGTTCCAAAACTGTTAAATAATACGAAAACCATCCAAAATTTCTAAATTAAAGAAACTCTTAAAATCGTATTTGGTTGTGCTATAAGCAAGCTCCAACAGGACTCTGTGAACATAATAATAAAAGACTACCTCGTGGGCACACCCTTAAATCCCCTCCCACTACGGGAGCTTTTCTGTCCTCCCAATCACTCCTGCTTTCAAAAAAATAAAGAGGACACTACATTATTCAGTGGATTCTTCAATGGCTACTTACCACAGAAGAAGTTTTGGGATAGGTGTGAACACCTTGTTTTCTTCACTTCTTGGGTATGAATATTCACCATGTCTACCGCATTTGGCAGAGCACTGTACACAAGTCCTTGAAACCTAAGGATTGTTCAGTACTCAAGGTCATTCCCATTATGATGTCAAAGTTCTGAGGTTGATGTCATAAATAACAATGTGAGATGCTTGTTTCCGTGTTTTGCTTATATCTCTTACATTGAAAATTAGACTTCTATGCAATCTACAGATTCAATGAAATAACCATTTAGTTAACATAATTCTTCTCACACCTGGAAATTACAATGAAGAATTCATATGAAACCATCAACAAACATGAAAAGCCAAAAGAATCCTTATCAAAAGAAACATAGCAGGAGGAATCACTTTTCCAGGTTTGAAACTTTAATATAAGTTTACAGTAATCAAAACAGCCTGGTATTGGTCCAAGCATAGATACATAGCCCAATGGATCAGGGCAGAGAATGAAATCCTCAAATTCTCAAAAACTTATCTTTGGAGAAAACTCCAAGTCCCACTAGGGAATGGAGAACTTATTCAGTAAATGGTGTTGGGAAATGTCTCACCACATTTCCCAAAAAGATACGTGCACAAGTATGTTTGTTCCAGCTCTAATCACAATAGCAAAAAACATGGTACCAACCATGTGGCCCATCAAGCTGGAATAGATAAAATAAATGAGGTATATACACACTATGGAATATTATGCAGCCTTTAAAAAGGACAGATGTAAGGATTTTGCAGAACGTTTAATGGATATGAGGTCGGTCATTCTCAGTGACTTAACACAGAAACAAAGAACAGAGGTCCATATGATCTCGCTCATGAGCTGAACTTGATTATTTATACTGTTATAAGACAGTGATTGGCCTTAGTGTTAAACTTCTAAGGGGGAGAGGTAAGATTGGCACTGGAAGGATACTGCTAAGGGAGGGAGGGTCATACCTCATGAACCAGAGACACTACATAATCAATGTTTGTATATCTAACTCTGAATTGTACACCAAAATTTTTATAATTAAATGAATTAATAAATAAGTTAATAAATAAATCAAAACTGTAGAGTGTGCAACTGACTTCATTTGTTTCATTCTATATTTTAATTTTTTTACTTTAAAGATGGTTTCAATTCAAGGTTGGGTATAGAAATGTTCATTATGCAGGGATTGATTTTTTAAGAAGTGTATAATACTCCAATGATATCTTGTTTTCCTATTAATACGTAAGAATACATGGTAAAATTGTGTTTTCATCTTTGACAAGTAGTATGTTTCTCACATAAATGCTGAATGTATTATTCAGCATACGTCGAAACTTTTTGAGATTCCAGAAGTATATCATCCTTAGATAACTAAACCTTGAAGATCAGTGTATCTAAGTGCTATTCAGAAGATAGAATCCATAATAAATCTTAATAATTTGAGAAAATGAAACAGTATCATGATTTAATATAGATTTTTCCTTTCTTCAAATTTGTGTACATTTTCGTGGTATACTCTGTATTTTCTACTAGTTAATTTTGATTAAATATTACAGATATGCAATCCTTAGAGAAATGTTTCCCCTACACATGTGAAGGAAATATAAAATCACATTTCCCTTATATTTATAACCAATTTATATTTTTCAAAGGGTATTTCCATTGAATCACCTAGTATTTTCATTACCTAAGACATAAGGCTGAACTCTAAAACAAAGTCTCAGATTAATCTGATATTTTAATCACCATGCATTTAAATCAGGCACACACAAAAGAAACAATTTGGGACCGAATAATTATAAAACAAAATAACATGGAGATTTACAAAGAAGCAAGTATTTGGGGTTCCTCATTACTATAAAAATTTAGATACTTGAAAATTCTGGAAAATTGACTTTGATCTTAGATAAAGCAATGTTCAAGTCGTGAGAGAAAAACTGCTCCAAAGCTGTTAAATGATACTAAAATCATCCAAAATTTCTAAATTAGAGAAACTGATAGAAGCTTATTTGGTTGTGCTATAACCAAACTCTAAAAGGACTCTGTGAACATAATAATAAAAGACTACCTTGTGGGCAACCCGCTCACATCCCTCCCACTGTGGAAGCTTCTCTGTCCTCTCAATCAATCCTGCTTTAAAAAAATAAAAGAGACTACCTTATTCATTGGAATCTTGAATGGCCAATTATCCAAGGAGAAATTTTAGGATATGTGTGAACAACTTCTTTCCTTCACTTCTTGGGTATGAAAATCCACCATGTGTATCGCATTTGGCAGGGCACAGTACACAAGTCCTTGAAACCTAAGGATTACGCAGTAGTCAAGGTCACTCCCATTATGATATCAAAGTTCTGATGCTGAGGTCATAAATAACAATGAGACATGCTTGTTTCACTGATTTGCTTACATCTTTTACTTTAAAAATTAGCCTTTTAGGCAAACTATAGATTCTATGAAATAACCTTTAAGTTAACATCATTCTTCTCACACCTGGAAATTACAATGAAGAATTCATATGAAACCATCAACAATAATGAATAGCCAAAAGAATCCTTATCAAAAGAAACAAAGCAGGAGTTATCAGTCTTCCAGATTTCAAACTTTGCTATAAGTCTACAGTAACCAAAACAGCCTGGCATTGGTCCAAGAATAGGTACATAGGCCAATGGATCAGGACAGAGAATGAAATCCTCAAATTCTCAACCAATTCATCTTCGGAGAAACCTCCAAGTCCCACTGGGGAATGGAGAACATCTTCAGTAAATGGTGTTGAGAAAAGACTCACCACATGCACAAGATTGAAACAGGACCCCCAACAATCATCATATATATAAACTCTAAATGGAACAAAGATCTAAACGTAAAACACCAAATTAAAATAACCTTAGAAAACGGAAGAGACACCTTTATGGAAACTGGAACTGGGAAATAATTTCTACTTAGGACCCTAAATTCCCATAACTTAAGAAGTAATTTACATAACTGTAATCTCCTCAAAAATAATAAACTTCTGTAAAACCAAAGAAACCAACAAAAGAGCAGGGAGACGTTCCACAGAATGGGACAATCTATTCTCCACCTACATATCTGACAAAGGTATAAGATGTAGGATCTACAAGAAACTCAGACACTCAGAAAAACACAGAAAAAGAGTCCCTTAAAAAGTGGGCAAAATACATGATTGGAGAATTCTCTAAGAAGAGATGCCTGCAGCCAGCATTCACATGAAAATGTGCTCAGCTTCATTCGTCATCAAAGAAATGCAAATGAAAACCACATTGAAATACCACATAACGCCTGTAAGAATGGCCATCATTAATAATACCAACAATAATAGACGCTGGCAATCATTTGGGAAAAAAATGCTTCTACACTGCATGTGGATGAAACTACAGCAACATCTATGGGCAGTGTGGTGGTTCCTAAAGGAACAAGGAAATTGCCCTACCATTTGACTCAGTTATTCCCCTGTAGAGAATATACCTGGAGGAACTCAAATCATTTTACCAAAAAGATACCTGCACAAGTATGTTTCTTGCTGCTCCAATTACAATTGCAAAAACATGGTACTAACCATGTTGCCCGTCAAAGCTGGAATGGATAAAATAAATGTGGTATATAAACACTATGGAATATTACGCAGCTTTAGAAAAGGATAGATGTAAGGATTTTGCAAAACGTTTAATTGATATGAGGTAGGTCATTCTCAGTAATTTATCACAGAAACAAAGAACAGAATTCCTTATGTTCTCCTTCATGAACTGAACTTGATCAATTATACTGCTATGAGAAAGTGATTGAACATAGTGAAAAACTTTTAAGTGTGAGGGGTGAGATTGGCACTGGAGGGATACTGCTAAGGGAGGGACGAGAATACCCCATCAACCAGGGACCCTACTTAACCAATATTTGTATATCTAACTCTGAATTGTACCCCATATATTTAAAAAAATTAAAATGAATAAATAAATTAATGAAAGCTGTAAAA
>NW_007153427.1:0-568 GCF_000164805.1 Carlito syrichta | reverse complement strand
AAGGCTGTGGTGGCTGGGAGCGGCCACTGCACTCCAGTCTGCGTGACAGAGTGAGACTCCAACCTCCCAAAAAAAAACATAAAACAGAAAACAAAGAAGGGCTACTCACTGGGAACACACCACAGAGGAGTAATTAGCATGGGATACCCATTATAGAGAAGACCCTGTCATGGGGGCACCAATCACAAAAGAGGACTAGTCATTGAGGCATACATCAGGACTTTCCCAAGGTACCAGCATAGAGGAGAGTCAATTACAGAGATTCCCATCAAAGAAGAGAGCCAGTCACTGACACACCCGTCCTAGAGTATGGCCAGTCACTGGGGCAATCATAAGAAGGAGGGCCATTCATTGGAATACTGACCACAGAGGAGAGTCATCCACTGGGTCACTCATCACAGATGAGGCTCAGTCCCTGTGGCTTGCATCACAGAGAAAGCCCAGTCACCAGGGAACTCATCACATAATAGGGCCAATCATTAGAGTACTGATGGCAGAGAATGGTCAGTGTCTGGGTCCCTATCTGAAAGGAAATCAGTGACTAGGCAACCATCACAGAGGAGGGATA
>NW_007153426.1:0-654 GCF_000164805.1 Carlito syrichta | reverse complement strand
TTTCTTTCCTCAGTATGTTGTACAAGCAGCTCTCAAACCTTCCAACTTGGGCCATCCTCTCGTCCTCTCGGCCTGGGCCCCCAAACTGCTGTAATCACAGGCTTTCCATATGGTTGGCATTTTGGTCTTTCTCTCTGGCCTTGAACCCTGGGTTGCAGCCAATACTTCCACTGAGGCCTGTCCTCAACCAAGTTTTTCTGGTTTTTGCTTGGGGTAGAGGTGGGAGTTTGCTATGTTGTCCAGTTTGGTCTCTAACTCCTGGGCTCCAGAAATCTTCCCGTCTCGGCCTCCTTGAGTGCCAAGGAGACAGGCGTGAGTTGCCTGGCCATCCCTGGCCCCCCAAAGGTTTGTAAGGCACGCCCTCACTTTCCCCAAGGCAGACCCTAGGAGGACAGACTGGATTCACCCTGGAGAATGATGTGGGTGGAGGGTTGGGCACCCCAGCAGAAACACACACCTGTGCCATGCGCTCTCCTCAGAGTTGGCTCAGTGGGTGACTCTGGTCACCCTCTTCTGGTTCCTGGGTCATCGGACAGGAGTGGGCCTTACTGTGGGGCTCCAGGAGGCATGTTGAAGGCGGGCGCAGAGGCTCACGACTGTCATCCTGGTGCTCTGGGAGGCCGAGGGGAGAGGATGACCTGAGTCCCAGGTCGA
>NW_007153425.1:0-781 GCF_000164805.1 Carlito syrichta | reverse complement strand
GCTCACACCTGTCACCTGAGCTCTCTGGGAGGCTGAGGAGAGAGGATGGCCTGAGACCCCACATTCGAGATCAGCCTGGGCACCTTTTCAAGACTTTGTCTCTACAAGAAGCAAAAAAAATGAGCTAAGTGTGGTGCACAAGCCTGTCGTTCTGGCCACTTGGGAGTCCATGGCAGGAAAATTCCTGGATCCCAGCCATTGGAGACTGCGGTGGCCAAGAGTGGGCCCCTGTGCTCTGGCCTTGATAACAGAGCGGACTCTGACTCGGACTAATAATACCAACCACCATCACAACCACAGGCCGGGCTCAGGGGTTCAGCCTCACTTCCTGGCCCTTTGGAGGCCCAGGTGAGTGGACAGGCTATGCCTGTGGGTTTGACACTAGTCCAGGATATTGGAAGAGACCTTGTCTTGGCCATGACAAATAAATCCAAAGATATGCCAGGCGTGATGGCACAGCCCTGTTGTTCCAGCCACTCGGGGGGCCAAGGCAGGAGTATTGCCTGAGGACAGCAGGTGGAGTCCATGGTGGCTGTGAGCATGACCCTTCTCTCTGGCCTGGGCAAGCAAACAGGATTCCTACTCCAAATAATAAAAATCACCACCACCACTACCCCTGACACCCAGCACGAGGAGTCACCCTCAGGGATGGAAAAGGAAAGGCACTTTCCAGCCTGTCATTCACAGGTTTCAAAGGTGGCCCCTGGGCACATCCATCCTGTGCATTTGGTCACATGCCCCAGAAGTCCTGCCTCCACACTCTACATTCGAGCACCCTGGC
>NW_007153424.1:0-733 GCF_000164805.1 Carlito syrichta | reverse complement strand
GGAAAATTCCTGGATCCCAGCCATTGGAGACTGCGGTGGCCAAGAGTGGGCCCCTGTGCTCTGGCCTTGATAACAGAGCGGACTCTGACTCGGACTAATAATACCAACCACCATCACAACCACAGGCCGGGCTCAGGGGTTCAGCCTCACTTCCTGGCCCTTTGGAGGCCCAGGTGAGTGGACAGGCTATGCCTGTGGGTTTGACACTAGTCCAGGATATTGGAAGAGACCTTGTCTTGGCCATGACAAATAAATCCAAAGATATGCCAGGCGTGATGGCACAGCCCTGTTGTTCCAGCCACTCGGGGGGCCAAGGCAGGAGTATTGCCTGAGGACAGCAGGTGGAGTCCATGGTGGCTGTGAGCATGACCCTTCTCTCTGGCCTGGGCAAGCAAACAGGATTCCTACTCCAAATAATAAAAATCACCACCACCACTACCCCTGACACCCAGCACGAGGAGTCACCCTCAGGGATGGAAAAGGAAAGGCACTTTCCAGCCTGTCATTCACAGGTTTCAAAGGTGGCCCCTGGGCACATCCATCCTGTGCATTTGGTCACATGCCCCAGAAGTCCTGCCTCCACACTCTACATTCGTGCACCCTGGCAAATAATTGTGTGAACTCACAGAACAGATGGTCCTGAGCTAGGGTGTATGTCAGGCACAGAGCGATCAAGTCAGTCTGGTAACAATACGGCCAGTCAGTACAGTTGCCCTGTCTACCATCTTCGGGA
>NW_007153423.1:0-404 GCF_000164805.1 Carlito syrichta | reverse complement strand
ATTTAACTTGCCAGCTAACTGACAAGCCAACTGACTTAACTAGCTAGTTACACAGCTAGGTAGTCTGCTAGCCAGCTGATTTAACTAACTGATTAACTAGTGAGTAAGCTGACTTAACCAGCCAGCTACCTTCCTAGTCAGCTGGGTTAACTAGCTGACTTAACTAGCTAGCTACCTGGTTAGTTATCTAGCTAGCCAGCTGACTTAATTAGCTGAGCTAACTAGCGACATAGCAGACATATCTAACTTACTTAAATAGTTAGCTTCCTAGCTAGACAGTTGACTTAACTAACTGAAATAACAGCTAGCCAGGTGGCTATCCATCTGACTTAACTACCTTTTTAACTAGCTAACCAGCTGTATAGCCAACTGACTTAATGAACTGACTTAACTAGCTAGTCAGC
>NW_007153422.1:0-522 GCF_000164805.1 Carlito syrichta | reverse complement strand
CCTTTCCCTTTCTTTCTCTCTCCTTTTTCCTTTTTTATCTTTCTTCTTTCTCTCTGTCCTTTTTCCTTTTTCTTTTCTTTCTCTCTCTTTCTCTTTCCTCCCCACTCTCTCCCTCCCTCTCTCCTTCTCCTCCCTTCCTCCTCCCTCCCTCCCTCCTTCCTCCCTCCCTCCCTCCTCTCTCCCTTCCTCCCTGTCTCTCTCTCTTCCTCCCCCCACCCTCCTCTCTCTCTTCCTTCCTCCCTCTCTCTTCCCTTTCTCCCTCCCTCCCCCTCTTCCTCCCTCCCTCCCTTTCTACCCTTCTTTCCCTTCCTCCCCTCCCTTCCCAGGGTCTCACTCTGCTGCCCAGGCTAGAATGCAGTGGCATGATCACAGATCACCACAGCCTCAACCTCCTGGGCCCAGGCCATCCTTCTGCCTCACCCTCCCGCATAGCTGATACTATAGGCACATACCACCACTCACGCTAATTTGTTTTTACTTTTGTAGAGATGAGCTCTTATTATGTTGCCCAGGCTGGTCTGG
>NW_007153421.1:0-472 GCF_000164805.1 Carlito syrichta | reverse complement strand
CACCAAGCTAGTCTGGGAGAGCTTGAGGGCCTAGCCAGAGAAAGACAAGAGGGAGCTGGCATTAGGGAGGAGGTTAATTTCATTTCATGTCTGTGTGACACTGGGGATTTAGGTTACTAAGCAGTGATTCACAGTTGGGAGGTTATTTGCTGGAGAAGAGAAAGTCAGAAGATGTGATCACGGAGCTGAGGGTTGGCCAGTCCTCCACCATTGGAAGGCCTGCTCCCTTCTGCTTCCTTTGCCAGACCATTCAAGACTGTAACTTGCTCAGAAACAAGCCACTGTCAATGGACTTTCTTCTAATATTCAAGGAAAGAAAGTTTGTCTGAGTGGGGCACTTAGAGTCAACAATCAGGACTGCCTTAAAAGACTATTATCATTTTGGGCCTTTTTTGTTTTTAAACAAAGACTTAATCCCAAGACTTTGTATTGTAATTTTTATTTTTAAAATAAATTTTATTGTGTGTAGTTA
>NW_007153420.1:0-820 GCF_000164805.1 Carlito syrichta | reverse complement strand
ACGAGGTGACTTAACTAGGTGACTTTCTAGCTACCAATGACTACCCAGCTTACTAAAGTAGCTGACTTTACTAGCTAGCCAGCTCACTTAACTAACTGACTTAACTAGCTAGCTACCTAGCCAGCCAGGTGATTTGCAAGCTGAAATAACTAGCTAGATACCTAGTTAGCTCTCTGGCCCAGTAGCTGACTCATCTAATAGACTTAACTATTCAGCTAGCCAAGATAACTAGCTGACTTAATTACCTAGTTACCTAGCTAGCCAGCTGAATTAGCTAGATGAAATAAATAGCTAGCCAGGTGTCTAGCCAAATGACTTAACTAGCTTTTTAACTAGCTAGCAAGCTGTCTACCCAACTGACTTATCGAGATGACAACTAGCTAGTCAACTGGGTAGCCAACTGACTTAACTGGCTGATTAACGAGCTAGATAGCTGCCCAGCCAGGTGACTAAACTCGCTGAATTAACTAGTAATTCAGCTGGCAAGCCAGCTGACATAACTAGCTCTCTACCTCTCCAGGCACCTGGAGAGCCAGCTTACTTAACTAACTGACTTAATTAGCTAGCCAGCTGGCTAGCAAAATGACTTAACTAGGTCACTACCTGTCATAACTAGCTGTCTTTACTAGCTGGCCTGCTTTCTAGCCAGTTGAATTAACTAGCTTGCTACATAGCTAACCATCTGTCTATCCAGCTGACTTAACTAGCTGACATAACTAGACGCCAGATGGCTAACCAGCTGACTTAACTAGCTACCTACTCACATTAGCCCGCTGGCTTGACAGCTGACTTAACTCCCTAACTGCCTAGCTAAACTGCT
>NW_007153419.1:0-680 GCF_000164805.1 Carlito syrichta | reverse complement strand
CTAATTATCTGACTTAACTCGTTAACTAACAAGCTAGCTAGCTGACTCAACCAGCTTACTTAACTTGTTAGCTAACTGGCTAACTATCTGACTCATCCAGCTTACTTAACTCATTAGCTAACTAGCTAGCTAGACTACTCAACCAGCTGACTCAACCCGTTTGCTAACTAGGTAGTTAGCTGACTCAACCAGCTGATTTAACCATTCAGTTAACTAGCTAACTACCTGACTCAACTTGCTGATGTAACCCATTAGCTAACTAGCAAGCTAGCTGTCTGAACCAGCTAAGAAAGCTGACTTAACTAGCTTACTTCGCTAGCTGACTTAGCTACTTAGCTTGCTGAATTAACTGACTGACAACTAGTTTGCTAGCTAACTACCTGAATTAAAAATTTAGCTAACTATTTAACTAGCTGAATAACTAGCTGACTTAACTAATTAGCTAACCAGTTAGGTGGCAGACTTAAATAGCTGACTTAAATAGTTAACTAATTAGTGAGCTAGCTGACTTAGCTTGCTAGCTGTTTAGCCAGCAGTCTTAGTTAGCTGACTTAACTAATTGGCTAATGAAATAACTAGCTGATTTAATGAGTTGGTTAAGAGTTAACTAACTGTTTTTACTAGTTGATAAATGAGTAAATTTAGCTGACTTTAACTAGTTGGTTAATGAGTTAGTTAGG
>NW_007153418.1:0-708 GCF_000164805.1 Carlito syrichta | reverse complement strand
CCAGTCTCCTCACCAGCTGGCTAATCTTGCCAGCCACCTAGCTAGCCAGCTGGCTATCTAGCTGACTTAAATAGCTGACTTAACTAGATAGCCATCCGGCTAGCCAGCCAGCTTAACTAGCTAGCTACCTAGCTAGCGACATGGATAGCCACTTGAACTAACTAGCAGAATTAACGAGCTAGACAGCTAGCTAGCCAGCTGACTCAGCTAGGTGACTGAAATTGTTAGCCAGCTGGCTAGCCAGTTGATTTAACTAGCTCACATTACTAGCTAACCAGGTGGCTAGCCAGCTGACTTAACTAGTTAGCAACAAACGTGTTATGCATGCTTGCTAGCTGACTTAACTATCTAGCTAACTAGGTATCCAGCTGGCAAACAAGCTGACTTAACTAGCTAGCTACCTAGCTAGCCAGTTGACTTTACAAGCTGAAATAGCTAGCTAGATACGTAGCTAGCTCTCTATGTAGCTAGCTGACTTAACTAGATGACTTAAATTGTCAGTTAGGTGACATAACTAGCAGACTTAACTAGCTAGATACCTAGCTAGCCAGCTCCCTAGCTAGCCAGCTGAATAAACTAGCTGAAATAACTAGCTGGACAGCTGTCTAGACAAATGACTTAGCTAGCTTTTTAACTAGCTAGCAAGCTGGCTAGCCAACTGACTTAATGAGGTGACTTAACTATCTAGCCATCTGGGTAGTCAGCTGA
>NW_007153417.1:0-896 GCF_000164805.1 Carlito syrichta | reverse complement strand
TGCGTAGCCAGCTGATTCAACTAGCTGATGTAAGTAGTTAGCCTGTTGGATAGACAGCTGACTTAACTAACTCTCTACCAAGCTAGCTAGCTGGCTAGTCAGCTGACTTACCTAGGGGACTTAATTAGCTAGACTGATGGTGAGCCAACTGACTCAACTAGCTCACTACCTAACTAACCAAGTTCAATTCAGTTGACTTAACTGACTGACTTAAACAGCTGGCCTGCTTGATAGTCAGCTGAATTAACCAGTTTGATATGTAGCTAGCCAACTGGCTAGTAAGCTGACTTAACTAGTCAACTTACCTAAGTAGCCAGCTGTCTAGCCAGCTGACGCAAGGCACCAGCTACCTAGCTACCCAGCTGGCAGGCCAGCTGACTTAACTAGGTGACTTAACTAGATAGACAGTGGGATAGACAGTTTACTTAATTATCTAGCTACCTAACGAGCCAGCTTTCTAGCCATCTGACTTTAGGTGATTTAACTAACTAGCCAGCTAGCTAGCTGGCTGACATAACTGCCTAGGTACCTAGCTAGCCAGCTGCATATCCAGCTGACTTAACTAGGTAGCTACCTATATAGCCTGCTGGCTTGCCAGCTGACTTAACTACTTAGCTACGTAGCTAACCAGCTGGCTATTGAGCTGACTTAATTAGGCTAACTAACTAGTTAATTGGCTAGCCAGCTGACTTAACTAGTTAGCTACTCAGCTAGGAAGATGGCTTGCCAGATGGTTTAACTCACTGACTTAACTAGCTACAAGCTTATTTAACTAGCTGATTTAACCAGCTAGCAAACAAGCTAGTCAGCTGGATTAACTAACTAGCTTAACTAGGTTTCTACCTAGCTAGCTATCTAGCTAGCCACCTGACTTAACTAGTTGACATAATTAGTTA
>NW_007153416.1:0-749 GCF_000164805.1 Carlito syrichta | reverse complement strand
CCATCGACTAAATTAGAAGGCTGACTTAAATAGCTGACTTAGCTATCTGGCTTAACTACTTAGCTAGCTGACTTAAATGGTCAACTTAACAAGTTAGCTAGCTGACTTAACTACCTGAATTCAATAGTTAGTTAACTATTTAACTAGCCGAATAACTAGCTGCTTTAATAATTGTCTAACTAGCTAGGTAGCAGACTTAAGTAGGTGAGTTAAATAGCTAACTAATGAACTAGCTGACTTAGCTAGCTTACATAGCTAGCTAGCTGGAAAGCTAGCTGACTTAGCTACCTGACTTAACTAGTTGGCTAACGAGATAGCTAGCTGACATAATTAGTTGGTTAATGAGTTAGCAAACTGTTTTAACTACTTGGTGAACGAGTTAACTAGCTGACTTAACTAGTTAGTTAACGAGTTAGATAGGTGAATTAACTTGTGGGCTGACGAGTCGGCTAAATACTTAGATTGTTTAATACATTGGCTGCCTACTCGGCTGACTTGTTAACTGGCTTAACCAGTCTGCCGACTAGTTGGCCGACTAGTTAGCTGGGTTAACAAAAAGACTGAGGAGTTGGCCCAATAGTTAGCAATTTTAACCAGTTGCCTGCTCGTTTGCTGACCTAACTAGTCGGCCGAATACTTGGCTGGCATGTTAGCTGACCTAACTAGTTGGCTGACTAGTTAGCTGTGGTAACTTGTCGGCTGACAAGTTGATCGACTAGTCGGGCAATTATTTAGCTCACTTTACTACT
>NW_007153415.1:0-853 GCF_000164805.1 Carlito syrichta | reverse complement strand
GTTGGCCGACTAACCAGCACACTAGTTAACTGGGTTAGAGAGTTGACTGAGGAGTTGGCTCACTAGTCAGCTGTTAACTAGTTGGATGGCTGGTGTGCTGACCTAACAAGTCAGCCGATTAGTAGGCCGATTAGTTAGATGGCCTAACTTGTCAGCGACTAGTTAGCTGAGCTAACTTCTCGGCTGACAAGTTGGCCGACTATTCAGCCGATTGGTTAGCTGGCTTAACTAGTAGGTAGGCTAGGTGGCCGACCAGTTAGCTGAATTAACTAGTCAGCTGGCGGGTGAGCCGACAGGTGAGCTGATTTAACTAATTGTCAGTCGAGTGATCCGACAGATCAGCTGACTTAACTACTCAGCCAGTGAGTGAGCCAACTGGTCAGCTGACTAAACTATATGACTGGCGAGTGAACTGACTGGTCAGCTGACTAGTTGACTGGCTAGTGAGCTGACTGGTCAGAGGACTTAACTAGTCAGCAAGCCAGTGAGCCAACTGGTGAGCCTACTTAACTAGTCAACCAGTGAGTGAGGAGACAGGAGAGCTGCCTTAACTAGTCAGCTGGCAAGCGAGTCGACTTGTGAGCTGAGTTAACTAGTCGGATGGAGAGCAAGCCGACTAGCTAGCTAAACTGTTGGCCTGTGAGAGAGCCGACAAATTATTTGACCTGTTGGGTATTAAGCGAGACGACTAGTTTGCTGACTGATTTGCAGGCAAGGGAGCTGACTAGTTAGCTGACCTGATGCAAAGTGAGTGATTCCACTAGTTAGATGACCAGCTAGCTGAATTGTTAGCCAACTAGTTAGCTAAGTAACAAGCTGATTTGCTAGCTGACTTAACTAGCTAGCTGACTAG
>NW_007153414.1:0-755 GCF_000164805.1 Carlito syrichta | reverse complement strand
CCCTGACTAAAGTCATTTGCTGAGTAGCTAGCCTGCTGACTCAACCAGCTGACTTAACACCTTAGTTAACTAGCTAATTACCTGACTCAACCTGCTGACTTAACCCGCTAGCTAATTACCCAGAAATCTAGTTACACAGCTGATTTAACTAGTTGATTAATGAGCTAGGCAGCTGGCCAGCCAGGTGACTAAACTAGCTGACTTAACTAGATATACAGACGTCTATGCATCTGACTTAACTAGCTCTGTACCTCTATAGCCACCTGGATAGCATACTGACTTATCTAGGTGACATAATTAGCTAGCCAGCTGGCTAGCCAACACACTTAAATAGGTCACAACCTAGCCAGCAAGCTTGCTATCCAGCTGATTTAACTAACTGTCTTAACTAGCTGGCCTGCATGCTAGCCAGTTGAATTCACTAGCATGCTGCCTAGCTAACCAGCTGTCTATCCAGCTGAATTAACTAGCTGACGTATCTAGCTAGCCAGCTGTCTACCTGATGACTTAACTAGCAAACACCTAGCTAGCCACCTGCTTTCTCAGCTGACTTAATTAGGTGACTTAACTAGATTGCCAGCTGGCATAGACAGCTGACATATCTAGCTAGCTACCTAGCTAGCAAGCTGGTTAACCACCTGTCTTAACTATCTGACTTAACTAGCTAGCCAGCTGGCTAGACAGCTGACTTAATTGCCTAGCTACCTAGCTAGCCAGCTGACTTCATTAGCTGAAATAACTAGTGAGTCAGCTGG
>NW_007153413.1:0-742 GCF_000164805.1 Carlito syrichta | reverse complement strand
CTGCCTAGCTAACCAGCTGTTTATCCAGCTGAATTAACTAGTTGACGTATCTAGCTAGCCAGCTGTCTACCTGATGACTTAACTAGCAAACTACCTAGCTAGCCACCTGCTTTCTCAGCTGACTTAATTAGGTGACTTAACTAGATAGCCAGCTGGCATAGACAGCTGACATATCTAGCTAGCTACCTAGCTAGCAAGCTGGTTAACCACCTGTCTTAACTATCTGACTTAACTAGCTAACCAGCTGGCTAGACAGCTGACTTAATTGCCTAGCTACCTAGCTAGCTAGCTGACTTAATTAGCTGAAATAACTAGTGAGTCAGCTGGCTGCCCATCAGACGTAACCACCTTTTTAACTAGCTAGTCAGCTGGCTAGACAACTGACTTCACCAGCTGACTAAACTAACTGACTTTATTAGTTGGCCAGTTGGCTAGCCAGCTGACTTAACTGCCTAGCTACCTAGATAGCCAGCAGCCTAGCCAACTAACTTAACTAGCTGAGGTAACTAAGTAGACAGCTGGGTATCTAGCAGACTGAACTATCTACCTACTTAGCTAGACAGCTTGATAGCCAGCTGATTTAACTAGCTGACATGACTAGATAGCCTGATGGCTTGCCAGCACACTTAACTAGCTACATACCTACATAGCCCTCTGGCTTGACAATGGATTTAACTACTTAACTACCTAGCTAAACTGCTGGCCAGTGGGCTGACTCAACTATGTAACTTAACTAGCTAGC
>NW_007153412.1:0-786 GCF_000164805.1 Carlito syrichta | reverse complement strand
GTATTAGGTTCTTACTCAAGGACCAGAACCTTGGCATATAACTCAAATTCAGTGTGGATAAGGCTCTTCAGTGTGGTTGCTTGAGTATAGATAGCATCTTCAGTAACTTTCCAATTGATCTAATATTTTTAATAGAAGTGGCATACCATCCTTCCCTCTCCCTTATCCAGAATATAATCGTGGGACAGGCAGAATAAGTCCGGTAGACACCTACCATTTTAAAAAGGGAAAATGGAAAGTACAGCAGTCATTGATTGCTAGCAGTTCTGCAAAATTAGCTGGGCATATGTTGCCAGTTCCTTGATTAAGGTTCAGTTGGACTGTCTGGGAAGGGTTTTTCCCACAGCTCTTTGGTGTTGACTCTTCCATAGAATGTAACCTGTGCTTGCAGCTTTGTAGTTTTGTTTACCTACTTCCTACTTGTAAAAGTTCAAGAGTCCAAAGACCTCTTTCATTCAGTGCTGTCTCTGTCACTTTCAGTTTGGACTGATCTCAAATCCTGAAAACCTGTATGTGTGTTGTGTGTGTGTGTGTGTGTGTGTGTGTGTGTGTGTGTGTGTGTGTGTGTGTGTAAAATGTGTCAATGTATAGTCCACTCCTTTTTTTCAAAAGCCACAAGACAGATCTCATCAGGAAAATCCTTGTGCTACTTTGGACTTCCTGTGTGACTATTGTGGGACAATGTATTTCAGATTCCTCGAAGCCCGATGTATAATGGGAATGATCTATGAGACATTCCTTAATATTCTTAGAACATCTTTTATCAGTTTGAGGTAACACCTTAAG
>NW_007153411.1:0-1160 GCF_000164805.1 Carlito syrichta | reverse complement strand
CTCCTTATACATCATTTAGAACAGGCTAATAATTTAGATACTGTTTGATCTGGAATGTGCTTTATACATTGGACACAATGGCTTTAACAGAGCATATAAGAAAAATATGAAAGGAATAAATGAAGAGAGAAAAAACACTCAACTTTATAGATAATTCTAAATTGCAGCATTTGTATATGAGTTCTTACATGGAAATCAATAATAATCACGAATGTTTACACTAGTCTTGGTTCTTCCTTTCAGGCAGAACTCAAAATGTGAACTTCAATCATTTAATAGCTATTAATTAGGTTCGAGACCCACCTGGGAAAATTGGCGAGACCTCATCTCTACAATAAATTAAAAAAAAAAATTAGCCAGGCATGGTAGCGTATGCCTGTAGTTCCAGCTACCTGGAAGGCTGAGGTGGAAGGATCACCGGAGCCCAGCAGGTCGAGGCTGTGGTGGCCGGGAGCAGCCACTGCACTCCAGTCTGGGCGACTGAGTGAGACTCCAACTCAAAAAAAAAAAAAAACCGAAATGTATTGTAAAACATTCACATGCAATACAAGATGCAATACTAAGTAGTGTGATATCTTGAGCTCCAGACCCAGGAAGACCTTGCCTCGAGTCCTGGCTCTGCCATTAACTGGCTGTGGTCCTTGGGCAAGACGCTTCTTCTCCCCAAGACTCATTTTCTCTTCTGAAAAATTATAATTATTCTGATAATAAGGATAGCAATGACAATGTTAATAGTATTTTTCTCACATACTTGTAACACCTTAAAGAAAGAAATGGTAGTTCCAAAAACAGTTAACACTGGAAATTTTTAATCACTCCTTAATTTATCTCCCCCTCTCCTCAAGGCCACCACAAGTAGGCTATGCAGTTTGAATATAATTAATCATTAATTTGTTATTCAAACACAGTTTCAAGGACCCTAGCTCCCCAAGCTAAACTCTGATTACTTGCCAATCACTTTCCCTAAAATAGAAGTGCTTGAGCCAAGACTAGAGAGACTGTACATATAACATTGATCAGTGCATCTGATACAGAATGAGTATCCTGTGAATGTTTGATGTCTTCCTTTCCTTAGTAGAAAACCAGGTTGTATACTAAGTACCAGCACTGTAGCACATTGCAAGGATGGGCATGCAATGATGCCAGTGATCTTAGATACT
>NW_007153410.1:0-8949 GCF_000164805.1 Carlito syrichta | reverse complement strand
AGTGCAGTGGCACAGTCACAGCCACCCCAACATCCACCCTCTGGGTTCCAGCGATCCATCCACCTCAGCCTTCCAAGGAGCCAGAACTATATGCATGCACTACCATGCTTGGTTAAATTTTTGATTTACTGTAGAGAAGAGGTCTTCACAGCCAAGTTGCTAGGGCTGGTCTTGAATTCTTGGGCTCAGGCAAGCCACTCACCTAGGCCTCCTAAAATGCTGGGATTATAGGCTGAACCACTGAACCTGGCCATCTCTTTTAAAAAATTTATTTTAATGGTGTGGAGTACAGTTCAGGTTTAGGTATACCAATGGTCATTGTACAGTTCAAGTTTGGGCCTCATTTTTGTTCCCACATCACCTGATTTGAGATCAGTATGCTTATCGATAAAGTGTGCCTCCCCTGCTCCATCCCCGGGCAGTTTCCCACTTCTGTCAATCCTTTTCTTATAGTATTATGGTAATTGATCAGGATGTGCTTATGAATGAGAACATGTGATACTCAGTTCTTTGTCTCTGAGAAAGATCACTGAATATTACAGACACCAGCTCCATCCAAGTTGCTGTGAAGTTCATAATTTTGTCCTTCTTTATGGCTGCATAATATTCCATCATGTGTGTGGGCATTTAAAAAATTCAGTATACTTTCAAAGGGCAGCATGGTTGGTTCTATGTTTCTGCTATAGTGAATAGTGCTGCAATAAATATGCATGCACGGGTATCCTTTTTAATATAATGATTTGAGTTCCTCTGGGGATATTCCCTGTAGGGAGAATGCTGAGTCATATGGAAAGTTGGGTTTTAGTTGTTTTAGAAATTGCCACACTGTTTTCCACAGATGTTATTCTAGTTTACACTCCCACCAACAGTGTGGACGTGTTTCCTTTTCCCCACATACTCTCCAGCATCTGATATCTTGTAAGTTACTGATGATGACCATTCAGATTGGAGTTAGGTGGTATCTCAGTTTAGTTTTAATTTGCATTTCTTTGATGATTAGTGAGACTGAGCACTTTTTCATGTCCGTGTTGGCTGCACGTGTGTCTTCTTTTGAGAATTGTAAGGCATCTCTTGACATACCATACAATGCTGAATTAACTATTGATGGATGGAGCAAACTGTGAGTGCAGCAGTAGATAAAGGTGCCACATGGGCAGATCTGTCCCCATCAAAGGACATAAAGAACTTCACCATCTTGGCCTAAGTTCCTTCCACCCTGTCAATCCAATCTGCCAACCTAACTATTCTATAACCCTATTACACTTTATGCCCACCCCAACATCATCATTGTACTTTGGTAGTCTGAATGTGCTCAGTTTTCCCTGGTTTATCATGACATCTACAAAGTCAGGGGCTTCATCTCATTATTGCAGCATGTTGCACAGTGATTGGCACAGTTTGTATGGCTAGTGGAACCTAAGTGAATCACTTTCATTGCAAACTGGTGACATGGGTCAAAAATTCATCTAACTGGAAAAGCAGATAGAAAATAAGATACTTGCAGAGGATCAGGGAGCATGAAGTTGTAAGAACTCACAAGCCTTAAAATGTTTTTTAGTACAGGAGCATCATTATGAAAGTGCTATTTAAGAAAGAAAATACTGCAAAGCTACACTTAAAATAGATCAGATCCTATGAGCTTAAAGTCAAGGAGGCTGACAAGAGGTCTCTGCTCTTATGAATATGAGAGAATGGTTTGAGGAGAAGGAGAAAAATCAGTGACCAAAACAATAAACAGAAAGGAACTAGTGAGGAACAAAAAGAGTTTGTACAAAATTTCAGCTGAAATTGCTAACTACTTGTAGGTTAAAAAATATATGTATATCAGATTATATCTGTATGGTGTTTTCTTTTTTTCATAGTACTTAACACAAAAGTTGGTAGCCACTGGGCAGATAAGATGTTACAAAGGCAGGGTCATTGAGTGTAGGAACTACTGTTGGAAGCTTATTAACTTCTCTTGAAAAGCTGTTTCATTGCTTTAAATTTGTGATAACAGCAAACTTCCAATAGTAATATATTATTCAAATTCAGGATAAGCCAGGACTCCCTACTTGCCAAATCCTTACCAATTACTCTTTTAGAAACACATATAAGTATCAGTTAAACGTTGAAAGAGAAAGTAAATAAAAATTTATGTGTTAAATAAAATACTCCTTATTAAAAAAAATAAGGAGTATTTTATTTTTATTATATTAGTAGAAATTTAATGGCTTTATCAGTTTAACTTTCACTTCTTAATGAATCTTAAAATTTTAAAAAGTGATTAAGGCAAGTCATTGTCAGCATTCTTAATTTTTGAGTCGTATGAGGTAGTACACCATTGTTAGACTTATGCTGAAGAGTAGAGCATATTTTTAGTTTTCATTTCACTTTATTGTATATTGAAAACTCACTATGTGCATTATCCTTTGAGAGAATATAGAATAAATTGGCTAACTAGCTTGTGTTCAACAATTTAGCATCCAAAATGGATGTGCTGAGAAAAAGTCAAAATATCTCCTTAGTCAAGTAAAAACGGTCACATTAAAATGTCAAATGTGCATACACAACACTGAAGAATGCCCTAAGTGCAAAACTTATGAGCTTTCAAAGTCTTATAAATGAAGGGTGGGAGGAACTCGGTGAAGACAGCCATTTGTGTTGACTGGGTTCATTTGGGAAGCCTTTGCTGAAGATGTGGCTTTTGAGTTGACCCTCGTATGGGATAATAAGACTATCCATAGGCAGAAGAGAATGGGGAAGTTGCTGAAAAGTACTGAGGTATTTTTGGATTGAAAGGTGGACATATGGGTGTGAATTTGTGAAAGCACATGAAACACTGGGGCTCAAAGGCTGTGGCACTGTAATGATTCATACCCCCAAAATTCCCAGTCTTTCATGGCACATGCAACCACTCTGTTTCAGAGCAGAGACAGAATCAACATGGGAAACATTTGGCTATGTTGTTACCAGTACACCTCAAAGCAATTACAGAATATCTGTACCTGTTGGCAAAGAGAGATCAGATGAGGAATATCAGGATTCACTCCTGTATGAAGGAGTGCATCTGAAGTTTGTTATCCTCTTGAGAATCACTTAAAAGTCAGGTGGAAAACTCTAGAGAGAAGAATTGATGTAAGAATATTAATAGGTCATCGACACTTCCATGAATAGATTGCCCTGTGTTCTGTACCAAATGTGAAGGCATATTGGATGCATAACTTCACCGAAGTAAGTCTTTGCAACCACCCTGCTGTCAGTAATCCTAGATTACAGGCGATGGGAATAAGATTTGGGAGGCTGATATGATTTTCCTACAGTCATACAGACCAAAAAAGGTGGGATTTGAATCCAGCTCATTCTGACTCAAAATTCCATTCTGTCTAAATATCACCACCTTAGGAGAAGCCAAGAGTTATAAGTATTCTTGCTGAGGGCCAGGGAAGTTGCTAGCATTGGCATGGCACTTTCGTGTTTTGGATGTGCAAAATATTATTATAATGAATTGTAAGTTAAAAGCGTTTCTCTTAAATATTGTGTGTTCCTTATAATAACTCTATAAGGTAGGGTTGAAGTTAATGCTTGGTGAAAGTGCTGGGCACAAACAAGGTCACAGGTGAGTTAACTGGTGCCTTGGTCCTAAGCAAATACTCATTCTGCAAATGAAATAGTATGGAAAAGTCCAATACGTGATGAACACAAAGAGGATGGTGCTGTGGAAGCTGAATTTGGGTTTTGGAACCTTGGAGATCCTGCCTGTTTGTATTTTTCCTCTTCCACTTACCATCTCACTCTGAGACAGCTCAGTGGAAACCTGCAGCTTGAGGGGCTTTGGTTTTCTTTTGCTGCCTCTGATGGATCAGGCACAGTCATCTTGGTTTAAGTTTTTTTTCCCTCCACTCCACCTAATCCTAGCTTTGGTCCTTCGGGCTCATATTCCCTGTTGTTTGGCTCTTGCCTTTGGCTCTGCTACTTGAATTTTGAGGGTTCAGTTTCATGATGTATGGGTTTATGGATTGGCCTATACAGATGTTCAAATCAGGAGTGAGATTCTTTCTCTTTTCTGAAGACATATGAGGCATCTTTATGTGAAATTTTAATTTCTTTTTATTATTGAGGAAATGTCAGATGGCATAGATCCTAGCTCTTTCACTTAATAGATTGAAAAACAAGCTCTGTATGTTAGCCTTTTCATTCATAAAATGGGAATAATAATGGTAGCTGCCAACTTGGAATGCTTGATAATTAAATTAGTATTTCACATAGAGGATTTAAGAAGTATCTAGTATATAAAAAATGTTCAATATTCATTATTAGTATGCATTAAAAAGTCTTAAAGGTTTTAGCTGCAATGAGTCAGTGTGACTCAGACCTCCCCACACACATACACCATTCTTCAGTTGAGGCTCTACTGATCAAAAGCATTCTATTAAGAATAAATCAATAAACCGGGCTCGGTGGCTCAGCCTGTAATCCCACGCCTTTGGGAGGCTGAGGTGAGTGGATTGCCTGAGCCTGCGGGTTCAAGACCCGCCTGGGCAGCGAGACCTCATCTTTACAATAAATCAAAAATTCAGCTGGGTGTGGTAGTGCATGCCTGTAATTCCGGCTACTTGGAAGGCTGAGGCAGGATCACTGGAGCCCGGCAGGTCGAGGCTGCGGTGGCCGGGAGTGGCCACTGCACTCCAGTCTGGGAGACAGAGTGAGACTCCAACTCAAAAAAAAAAAAAAGGAATAAATCAATAAATCTTTCCTGTTCATGAAAAACTATGTTTAAATATTGAGAGTAGGCTGGGCTCGGTGGCTCAGCCTATAAACCCAACAATTTGGGAGGCAGAGGCAAGTGGTTTGCCTGAGTTTGTAAGTTGCCTGGGCACCTTGGTGAGACTTCATCTCTACAATTAAAAAAAATATTAGCCACATGTGGTAGTGTGAGCCTGTAGTTCTGGCTACTTGGAAGTCTTGAGGTGGAAGGATCGCCTGAGACTAGCAGGTTGACACTGGGGTGGCCGTGAATGTGCCACTGCAACCCAGGCTGGGTGACAGAGTGAGACTCAAACTCAAATATATATATATATATATATATATATATATGTATATATATATATATGTATATATATATACACACACACTAGTTTTTCTTTAGGATGGGCATTGAAAAAGTGTAGAGTGTTTCAATTGAGAACAATTGCGATTATGATTATGCTTCAGAACATGAAGAGAATGTTTGAAAATAAGGTAAATGAAGAAGAGAAGAGAAAATTTTATCGGGGGCATATGGCTCTCAGATGGAAGTAAAGCCAAGAGGGTCAGACAAGAAGGAATAAAAGACATATACATTTCGTACCTGTGATACATTAGGATATGTGTTCCCATATATCATCACCTTTAATCTTTATAACTATATCATAAGTGAGGAATTATTGTTCTTATTTGTTCATAAGGGAAGCTGGAATGTCACCTGCTCAAGTTAGTCAGAAAAACTAAGATTTCAATGTAGTGTCCTCGGACTCCAAGTTCCAAGTTCTTTTCACTGTATCCCTTCCTATAAGTTGGTGCTGTTCAAGAAGAGATAGGTTGCCTAGCAGTTTTGAAGTAGACACAGAGCACTGTGGGTGGGTTTCCTCTCCCCTTATCTCCAGTCCTCTTTACATGACAAAAAGACATTTTCAGTCTCAGTTTTTTAAAGTTGCATTTTATCTTTTCCATTGATTTTTTCTTTCATTTTTTTTTTAAATTGAAGGTCTTCACTATCAGAAAATCTGTCAAGTTTCCATTGAGTTTCACTGAGATGTCTGCACTAATTTCATCTAAGGGCAAATTTCAAGACAGTGAGTAGTTCAATATAGGCTTAGCCTTTTTGGACCTTGACTCCACAGATGAAACTGAAACATTTAAAGATAGTTTTGATCATTCATATAACAATATTATACTGGTGGAAAATGTTCGGGGCCACCAAGAAATGAAAATTAAGACTGCAAAATAAACACAGAGTTATCAGGCTTCTATAAGTGATCCTACCTTTCTTTGCTTCCTTGCTACTTGAATTTATACTTTTCCAGAATACCAAAGGCTTTTCTCCTTGCACTGACTTTAATTTTCTCTTCTCTATGTTGAGGAAGTTGAATGAAATATTCTTGAAAGTTTATTCCCGTACATATATTTTGCATCTGAGATTTAAACTAAAATAAATAAATTATATATGTTTTCTCCCTTTCTTTCTTCCCCCTTCCCTCCCTTCCTCCCTCCCTCCCTTTCTTCCTTTTCTTCCTTCCATTTTTCTTTCTCTAATTTATTCAATTGTCAACCTGCTTGACAAATGAGACTAAAACCTTAAATAGAAAAAAAAACATAACCTTGAAGTGTGTAGTTTCTAAAACAAGCTGGCACTTTACAAAGAAAAGAAATGATTCTCACTTAGGCAAAACAGCAAAGTTACAGATTACAGCTATCATCACTAATTAGCTGCCCCAGACGGAGGCCTGCCCCACCCCAAATTAAGAGCTGGACAACTTCCTACAGATAACTGGGACATAAATAGCTTACTCTATTCTCCTTTCACCACAGCCATGCCATATTGCTGTCTTATAAAAGAGGCACAAATGGTGCATGTTAGCATCAGGGAAAAAGAGGCTTATTTGTAATTACTTTCTTTTTTTAGGGGTGTGTGTGTGTGTGTGTTTGTGTGTGTGTAGGGGTCTTACTCTTTTGCCCAGATGGGATTGTAGTGGCATGATCACAGCTCACCACAGCCTCAACTTCCTGGGTGCAGACAAGTCTTCTGCCTCAGGCTCCTAAGTAGCTGGGACTATGCAGGCATGTGCCAGCACATTCAGCTAATTTTTTTTATTGTATGTAAAGATGTAGTTTCATCATGTTGCTCAGACTGTTCTCAACCTCCTGGCCTCAAGTGATCCTCCTGCCTCATCCTCCTGATGTGCTGGGATTACAGGCCACTATGCCCATCCTTGTTTTATAATTAGTTTTAATGGAATTTTGTCGGTAGAAAAATAATAAATGCTATTGTAGAATGTTTCATATAAAATATAGATATAAGAAAATGATAAAGAATCTGTAGTTCTACTGTCCACCCTATAACTGCAGTTTACATACTGGCATATGTCCTTCCATGCTTATTTTCATACATAGATATGAAAAACAATTTTACACTGTACGCAATATTTTGCAAGCCTCCTCGTATTAATGTTATCATAAAAATTATTTTTTCTCTTTCTTTCAAAAACCACATTATTGAGGCATGACTGACATACAAAAGGCTACAGATATGTAATGTATGTAACTTTATAAATTTGGAGATAAGTACATCTCTTGAAACTATCACCACAATAAATGCCATAAACCTATCCATTACCTCCAAAAGCTTTCTCTTGCTTTCCTATTTTACTATTTTTTGTGGTAAAAATACTTAACATAAGAGCTAACTTTTTAGTGAGCTTTAAGTATCATTAACCCTTGAACAATATGTATATGAATGATATATGTAAAACTTTCATTCCTCCAAAACTTAACTAATAGTCTACTGTTGAACAGTAGCATTACTGATAACAAAAGTCATTGATTGAGCACATATTTTATATGTTATATGTATTAAATACTGGGCTCTTACAATAAAGTAAGTTTAAAAATGCTAAGAAACTTGTAAAGCAAAGGAAATATATTCACTATTCATTCAATGGAAGTGGATTATCATAAAGATTTTCTTCTTCGTTGTCTGCATGCCAAGTAGGCTGAGGAGAGGAGGAAAAGGAGACATTAGTCTTGCTGTCTCAGGGCAGCAGAGATGGAAGAGGTGGAGGAGGTGTAAGAGGAGGCAGCAGAGGCAAGAAAAGCAGGTACACTCTGTGTAATTTTATGGAAATATATCATTTCTGTCTAACATTTTTGCTTTTTCATTTCTCTAAAAAGTGTTTCTGTGTGATACTAATTCTTCTTCTACCATTCCCTTTAGCTTCAGTGCCCATTTCATAGAAGAGCCCATGTTGTCAAAGAAGTCAAAAGCTGTCTTGAATAATATGAGCCCTTCTGCCAGATGGCCTAATGTCAATTTGTTTTCTGGCCCTACTTTTTCTGTATCTTCTTCCTCATAGTCTGGCATTGGTTTGGAAGCACTCATCTTCATCAGTTCATCTTCTGTTAATTACTTTGGTGGAGTTTCTGCTGATTCTGGAATTTCTCTAATACTAATATATTGAAGCCCTTCTGCCCCCACACTTTTTCTCCCATATACACAATCTCTTTTATGATTTCCTTGACTAGCTTTGTTGTAAATCCTGTGAAGTCATGCACAACATCTGGATACAGTTTTCTCTAGCAGCAATGTATTATTTGGAGCTTTATGGCATTCACAGCATTTTCTGTAACAGGGATGACATTTTCAATAATGTAATCCTTCCAGACTTTCATGATGTTCTCTCTATTGGGGTTCTCTCCCATAGCATTGAAAATCCTTTCCATTCAGTACCTGAGTAATGAGACTTAAAGGTCCTTAGAACCATTGCTTTACAGGCTGAAATAGAGACATTGTGTTTAGGGGCAAGTAGAACACTGATTCCTTCAGTATTGAAGTCATGAGTTTCTGGGTGGCCAGGGACATTGTTCCATAGCAAAAGAACTTTAACATGTACTGCCTTCCTGGCAAGATATTTCTTGACTTCAGAGACAAAAGCATCAATAGAGCCAATCCAGAAAAAGGATTTTCATTGTCTAGGCCTCCTTATTGTACATCCAAAAGTCTGACTGCTGGTGTTTCTCTTTACACATCAAAATTCCAGGGTTAGCAGTTTTATAGACAAGAGCGGTCATGGTCATAAACCTGACTCCATTTACACCTAACAGCTGAGTTGGCCTAGCCCTTCCTGCCTTAAAGCCTGGTGCTCACTTTTCCTCCTTACTAATAAATGTCGTTTGTGTCTTCCCCACCCCCACCAGAATAGGACAGACATCTGC
>NW_007153409.1:0-3303 GCF_000164805.1 Carlito syrichta | reverse complement strand
ATCTGGATACAGTTTTCTCTAGCAGCAATGTATTATTTGGAGCTTTATGGCATTCACAGCATTTTCTGTAACAGGGATGACATTTTCAATAATGTAATCCTTCCAGACTTTCATGATGTTCTCTCTATTGGGGTTCTCTCCCATAGCATTGAAAATCCTTTCCATTCAGTACCTGAGTAATGAGACTTAAAGGTCCTTAGAACCATTGCTTTACAGGCTGAAATAGAGACATTGTGTTTAGGGGCAAGTAGAACACTGATTCCTTCAGTATTGAAGTCATGAGGTTCTGGGTGGCCAGGGACATTGTTCCATAGCAAAAGAACTTTAACATGTACTGCCTTCCTGGCAAGATATTTCTTGACTTCAGAGACAAAAGCATCAATAGAGCCAATCCAGAAAAAGGATTTTCATTGTCTAGGCCTCCTTATTGTACATCCAAAAGTCTGACTGCTGGTGTTTCTCTTTACACATCAAAATTCCAGGGTTAGCAGTTTTATAGACAAGAGCGGTCATGGTCATAAACCTGACTCCATTTACACCTAACAGCTGAGTTGGCCTAGCCCTTCCTGCCTTAAAGCCTGGTGCTCACTTTTCCTCCTTACTAATAAATGTCGTTTGTGTCTTCCCCACCCCCACCAGAATAGGACAGACATCTGCATTAAAAACCTGTTCAAAAAACAACAGCTGCTGGAGAGGGTGTGGTGAAAAGGGAACACTTCTACACTGTTGGTGGGAGTGTAAACTAGTGCAACCTCTGTGGAAAGCAGTGTGGCGATTCCTAAAAGCTCTAAAAATTGACCTTCCATATGACCCTGCAATCCCCCTACTGGGAATATACTCTGAAGAACACAAATCACTCTATAAAAAAGATATTTATCGCAGCATTGTTCACAATAGCAAGAACCTGGAAACAACCATGCTGCCCATCAAAAGAGGACTGGATTAAAAAATGTGGTACATATACACAATGGAATACTACGCAGCCATAAAAAAGAACAAAATCATGAATTTCGCTGCAACCTGGATGGAACTAGAGTCTATAATACTGAGTGACCTCTCACAAAAACAAAAATCCGAATATCACATGTTCTCACTCATATAATGGACCTTGAACATCCAATGCAATACTATAAGAAAATGACTGATGGTACTGGGAAACTATGGGGGGGAGGGGGATGGGATTAACAGTAGCAAATATCTGTCGGGGGATGGGAAAACACTTCTTATCTACAGGGTGCCTGAATGAAACGTCATTGTACACCTAACCCTTAACTGTACCCCACAAAACCATAATAAAAAATACTGATTAATGAAAAAAAAAAAAAACCTGTTCAGGTAGATGTTCTTTCTCCTCAATGGTTTCTTAATGGCACCTGGGAACTTGTCTACGGCCTCTTGGGCAGCAGAAGCTGCTTCTCCTGTTATCTTGACTATTTTTTTTTTTTGAGTTGGAGTCTCACTCTGTCGCCCAGACTGGAGTGCAGTGGCCACTCCCGGCCACCGCAGCCTCGGTCTGCTGGACTCCATTGATCCTTCCGCCTCAGCTTTCCGAGTAGCCGGAATTACAGGCATGCACCCGGCTGATTTTTTTATTTATTGTAGAGATGAGGTCTCGCTGCCCAGGCGGGACTCAAACCCGCAGGCTCAGGCAATTCACTCACCTCAGCCTCCCAAAGGTGCAGGATTACAGGCTGAGCCACCGAGCCCAGCTTATCTTGACATTTTTAACATGAAACCTGTTTCTAAAATTATCAAAGCAACCTTTAATGGCATTACATTTGGTTTTTTGTTTGTTTGTTTTTGAGTTGGATTCTTCCTCTGTCACCCAGGCTGGAGTGCAGTGGTAAACTCATGGCCACCGCAGCCTGGACCTACTGGGTTCTGCCAATCCTTGCACCTTAGCCTTCAAAGTAGCTAGAACTACAGGTGAGCACCACCACACCTAGCTATTTTTTAAATTTATTGTATGGATGAGGTCTCGTCAGGTTGCCCAGGCTGGACTTGAACTCATGGGCTCAGGCAAACCTCTCACCTTGGCTCCCAAAATGCTGGGATTATAGCCTTGAGCCACCTTGCCTGGCTGGCATTAAATTTTTTATCTTTAAATCCTACACCTTCCTTTTACTTTAAGTTGTCATAGCATGAGTTCATTATTTCTCAAATTATATGATAGTCTATAGATATTCCTTTCCTGTAGCAGCACTACACACACATGAAAACTTCATTTTCAATACAAGATAAAAGGTAGTTCATGGCTGGGGGCAGTGGCTCAAGCCTTTAATTCCAGCACTTTGGGAGGCTGTGGTGAGGGGATTGCCTGAGCTCACAGGTTCAAGAACAGCCTGGGAAACTCGGCGACACCTCATCCCTACAATAAATAAAAAATTAGCTGGGTATAGTAGTGCATGCCTATAGTTCTGGCTAGTTGGAAGGCTGAGGCAGAAGGATCGTCTGAACCCAGCAGGTGGATGATGGAGTGATCGTGAGCATGCCATTGAACTCTAACCTGGGTGATGGAGTAAGACTCTGACTCAAAAAAGTTTTTTAAAAAGGTATTTCACAAAAATCATAACATTTTTGTACCACCTGGAATAGTTGTAGTGAAGTCTTCACAAATTTCCTCTCCCCTCCCCATACAATGGTCTTTATTTGGGATTAATTTATCTTAAAATGGCAAGCAACCATAGCTGCAGACCTTAATCTTTGGGATATATCAAACAATTTAAACTTTCCTTGTAATGTCATAATTTTTACGCTTCTTGGGAGCACTTCCAGCATCAATGGCAGTACTTTTTATTGTTGCCATGGCATTATTTAGGTCTATGGTATTGCACTAAACACAATGAAGAAATATGAGAAGTGCAAGAGGTAGCTTTTTACTGTGATACTCAGGTTGACTGGAGAGCAGAACTGATCACATGGAGATGGTTAGTGTCACATGGCATTTTGAGTGGATACTTACAACGCTTGGGCTCACTGCAATACCAACAAGAAGTGGCTATAAAATTATTGCAGTAGTGCAGTAGATGCTACCATTAATTTTATGCTTTTATGGTTTAATACTGCCTTCTTACTTTGCTCAAATTTCTCTTTACTGTGATTGGTACAATGTACCATCTGTAAATGTTTGTGTGTGTAAGCTTTGACAAATTTTAACTTTTTATACCATTTGTATATACTTTATGGCAGTCAATGATAAATAGACTATATATAAATATATAGAAGCTGTCTATCTATATTTTCTGCATTGAAGACATGCCTAACTCTTTTTTTTTTTTTTGAGTTGGAGTCTCACTCTGTCAC
>NW_007153408.1:0-496 GCF_000164805.1 Carlito syrichta | reverse complement strand
AGAAAAGAAGGAAGGAAAAAGGGCAGGAGAAAGGAAATGAAAGAACAGTGGGAAGGAGGGAAGGAATGTGGAAGAAAAACAAATGTTCTTATGAAGATAAATATGCAGCCTGTCCTATTCTGGGAGAGGAAACTGAAACATTACACCCTTGTGTATTGAAGGCTTTACTTCGGAACTGTTTAGCTAGGGATGTGCTTTCTAAGAAGAGATTAGAGGAAGAAAAGGAATTTGAGTTACATATAGACATTAGTTTTTCTCTGTCTAGATACTAAAAGCTTTTTGTATGTCAAATTACCTTTTCTGTTTTTTTTTCTCAATTTTCTCTTTATTTGAAAATAATAAAAATAAAGAAAAAATGGATTCTTCCATCTAAGATGATTTTGATTCTATATATACACATATGTACAGGCATATATATATACTAACACGCATAATTGAATTCTAATTAATTAAGAACAATGGAATAGTAAGAAAATATGTCTATGATATATGAATA
>NW_007153407.1:0-870 GCF_000164805.1 Carlito syrichta | reverse complement strand
ACATTATGATTCTTTAATGCATTTTGTATAGATTCACACTGTGGATTATATGAAAACATGACTATCTTCAGTTCAGTTACATAACATGTTATTTATCCTACTTAGTAGATTACCCTGATTTTGATAGGTGTGAGGAATGGAAGTCTCATTAATTTCCCCTTTGTTTTCTGCTTATATGGTGAAAAATTCACTTTATCATCTTTTCTTGAACTAAATTTCAGATGACTCTTACATCATTAATATTATCTGAAAAGCATATTGTCATCATGAGTACAGATAAGGAAGTTGAAATACGTTGAATATTAATATTGATTACCTGGTTCCAAATCATAAATTATATTTCATATGAATGAAAGATAGGTATATAGATTGATAAATAGACAGACAGACAGACAGGTAGATAGAAGAGAGAGAGATGTGTTTCACAATGTCAATGCCAATCACCTGCTCCTTGAAAAAATTAAATCTAACTCATAGTGTGGATTTTTCTCCTTTAAAGCAGATGTTCTGATATGTTCAAATTTTCAAAATACAAGTTTGATCACCTTGACAATATGGAAAGTATTTTATCTAGGGATGATTTTTCATCTCTGAGTATATAAAGCTGCCAAATTTAGAATATGCATTTTATGTATTTTCCATTCATGTATGTATTTTCCTCTTCTCAAAGAATAGCCTAGCCCAAGGTAAATCTTCCATAAACAACAATGTGCTTAGAGGTGTACCACAAGACAAGGTTAGAGAAAGAACTACCCTAGGCCCCGTCCATTTAAAATACATATTTTATAAATTGTTTTTCCCTTGACTCTTCCTTCCTTAGGTAGGCAAAAAATATGACTTAAAAATGTGATATTCGGCCCAAGAAGAAAT
>NW_007153406.1:0-478 GCF_000164805.1 Carlito syrichta | reverse complement strand
TTCCTTTCCAATCCAATCCATTCCATTCTATTCTATTCCATTGCATTCCACTCTATTCCATTCTATTCCAACCCCTGTCATTCCATTCATTTCTACGCCCTACCATTCCTCTCCATTACTCTCCATTCCATTCCTTTCCCGTACATTCCATTACATTCCATTACCCTCAATTGCATTCCACTCCATTCCATTGCACTCCATTCCAATCCATTTCATTCCTTTCCTTCTATTCCATTCCATATCCCCCATTCCATGCCTCTCCATTCCATTATCTTCAAATCATCTCCATTACATTCTATTTCACACCATTCGTTTCTGTATGGTTCCATTCCATTCCATTCCCTTCCTCTTCATTCCATTCCTCTCAATTCCATTTTATTCCGTTTCATTAAACTCGACTCCATACCATTCCACTCCATTCCATTCCATCCTATTCCTCTCCAATCCATTCCATTCTATTCCTCTACATTCCATACAT
>NW_007153405.1:0-7763 GCF_000164805.1 Carlito syrichta | reverse complement strand
TCTTTGTTACTTTTCTCTTATCCTGCAATGTTTGTTTCTAAAGAGAACTCAAAAGAAGCTTTTAGTAATGTTTCCCAGGCCCCCAAGGTTGCTTTCTGTCTTTAGCTAATCTTTCATAAAAGTGTCTGATTAGTATATTATGAGTTCAGTGAAAACCCACTCTATAAACGTTAACTTAGAGTTTTAACTATTGAATGAAGTAAAAACCTTAACAATTAATCTTTATCCTAAGTCAGTGAAAACAGTGTTATAAATCACCTACATAACTCCTAGATAAGTGTTAGAACTTATAATGAATTCATAATGAACTTACTATAAACTTGTGCTTCTAAAAAACCTTATGTCTAAACACTAAACTACATAATTCTAAATCAAATAAGGAGTGAATATACTTATATCATTTTTTACTCATGCAATATCTAGTAACTTATAACCAGGTGAAAGAAAGCATTCTTGATGTGCTTCAGAGTTTAACCCTTGCATATGTTAGAAAAGGCCAAACGGCATAGTGGGAAATGGAAAAATGAACCATGACATTCTCAGGTTATCTGTGAGTACTTCACATAAACATGCCATTTACTTCTTACACGACTGCACAGAATTCTTTGGCGGTACCAAACAGCAAAGGTGGAAGACAGAAGGGCCTCAGCTTCTTGGACTCGCCCTGCGACCCGGGGTCTTCGGCCCACCAGGACCCTGTCAATCAGGTGGGCCTCCAAGGCTGGCTCCCAACACATTTTCTCACATTTTCTTTGCTACAGAGAATTTATGGCAGGAATGTGTACATAATTCCCTATTTCTTCATGAGAATATTGGGAATTCTTTATCAACTACCAACATCCCATTACCTGCTCACAGGCACCAGAGGGATGAAAGGTGTTGATTGGTCTCATATGGGTCACCTGCTTCTCCCCTGCTTCTGTGGGGGACCCCGCCTCACCAGAAAAAAGGAGCTCAGAGTATAGGACAGGCATTTCTTCTAAAATAATATCGGAGGAATGTGGCCACAAGAATCAGGAATAGCAATTACCCGCTATACCTGCTCGAGGACTCCTGCAACATGCCAGTGGAGCCCTTGGATTTGAATGCACTATTGGAGGCTTACATGGCTGAATGATCAAATATTGTATTTTGTTTTAAAAGTAATCCTAAACGTTATTTTCAGGGTGTGTGGGATACATAGAAGAAGGAAAGGGATTGCGACAGGGATTGAAATGGTTATATTCCAGCCATGGTGGCAGAAGTAAAATGGAAGAGGATCCCATGGAACTTTTAGGAGGGAAGTCAGAAATAGAGCAAGAAGGCAGATAGGTCAGACAACCTGCAATAACATTTGATAAAGACTAACATCAAACTGTTTTTTTCTTGTCTTGAAATGTCCTTCAGGTGTGTTGATTTTATTCTCCCCTATTCTCTCATCTCCTGTGGCTAGTGACTATTGATTAAGTTCCTATGATCAAAAATGTCATTTGGCTTGTTTGAGGAAGGAGTTAGAAAGAAGACAGATAAGGAGGCAGCTTATTATTTTTTTCTTTAAAAAATTTAAAAATTTTATTTTAGATTCAAACAGTGCATGTGCATATTTGTTACCTGGGCATATTATATACACCTAGGTATTTTGAAGTGGGGGTTGCCCTTCTGTTGTACCCACCACTCAAATAGTGAACATAGTACCTAATAGGTACTTTTCTCCCTTTGCCCCTCCCTTTTAGAGTCCCCTGTATTTATTATTTCTATCTTTAAATCCACATGTAGCTGTTTTTAAGTTCTCACTTATAAGTGATAAAATGTAGTATGTAGTTTTCTGTTTCTGATTTAGTTAATAAAAGAGTGGAATGCCAAAATGAGCTTGTTGCGGGAAACAGAGAGACCATGACACTAAGGTTATTTAGTAAGTTTTATTAGCACCTGCATGACTCAGCAGCTTAATGCTCCATGGCTGAGCGACCTAGAAAATGAGGAAAAGGGTTTTGTATGTTAGTTTAGGTAAGGGAGATGGTCAGGTTGTATGGTTATATATTTTTCTTTGGAATTTGAAAGGTTGTATACAACAAAACCATATTTTCAAAGAACAAAGTGTTTCCAGGATATACATGACAAACAGGGGTTGTAAACTGATAATTTCACAAAGAGAGGATTGTGGAGATAAGGTTGTGAATTGATAACTATCTTGCAATTACAGGAAAGAGGTCTGTGGCTATTTGATTTTCTCATATTCCATGTCTAGCAGGTTTGGAGTTTGCAGGCTGATTTTTACAAAGGAATAATTTTAACTGTTTTTAGTCCCTCTCTGTCGCAGGGTCACGTTGGTCATTGTGCGCAGGCAGCTGGGCATTAGCTTATATTTTTGTTGTATTATAACTACCAATTAGTGGTATACTTTAGTGAATAATACTTTATTATGCATTTGGCTCTGCTAACTCTCTTGCTTTGAGGTAAGTTTAATTAGCTCCACTGTTTAAAGTCACTAATGAGCAAAACTAGTAAAACTGTAACCTCTCCCCATAATGGGCATTAAGATTTTATAGTTAACATCATGCTCCAAGGATGAGTTTCCAGCTATCTTGCAGGAGAAAACATTGGGACACTGAGTGCAGTGGGCCAGCCCCTACAGAGAGATTTAGGAGGCTCTTGGGAGGTGTGACAGCATCGGTGATTATTCTGGAGAAATAAAGAGAAAGAAAGAAAGAAGCTGGACTCCTGTCTAGTGCAGAAGCCATTTAATGGGACAAACCGTAAGCCTTTTATCCCAAATTTTCACAGATTAAATCACAAGACTTTCACGTGAACACAAAGCCAGGTGGATGAAGGGTGTCCCCCACCACCAGGTGTTTCCTCAGGCATGAGGAAGGACAATCCCAATTAACTTTTGCATGAACACAAAGCCAGGTGGATGAGGGGCGTCCCCACCCACCAGACATTTCCTCAAGCATGAGAAAGGGCAATCCCAATTAAATCACAAGACTTTTACATGAATACAAAGCCAGGTGGATGAGGGGCGCAACCCACCCACTGGGCATTTCCTCAAGCATGAAGAAGGATGATCCCAAAATTGTCTCACTGTTCCTCATGCTTGGTTAATGTTCCTCAAAAGCAATACAACAATTCTAACGTCATAATATTCTAATAATCAATAACTTTTAAAGCTTATGCATACACAACACCTAATGACTAACTTAAATCCTAATTCCTTTCTATTCTACGCTAATTCTACCTACACTATAGAAACTCTTAATTGTAGCCCAAACCAGTTCCTAAAGAATGTGGCCCAGTCCAAAGATCATGCTGGGCATTTTTAGGAACAATTGATTACAATCTCTTAACAAAATGGCTATTCTAAAATCCTATATATCTATTTTCTCTTCTATAAAAGTTTCTAATTCTTAATCCTAATATATAAAGCTGATCATCAGCAATAAAGCTTCTAAAAATAAAACCCAAATATAAACTGTAAATTGTACTAAAGCCAAAACCACAAATGTAGAAAATGGGAACAATGTAGAAAATGGGAACAATGAAATTTCTAAAGTTAGCTGTATTCTTATTAAACCTCAAAATATCATGTTTGAGCATACTTGAACTAACATAATTCACTGATGTAGTATAACCTATTCTACAATACTTTCTATGAATAAAATAAATTCAATTTCTATAATAAGTAGAAAAACCCTACACTAACTGTAGCTAAAACCGGTTTAAAAGAATGCAGCCCAGTCCAAAGTATGTGCTGGGCCCTTAGGAATGTGGCCCAGCCCAAAGTTTGTGCTGGGCCATTTCTAGTAACTCTAGATAATCATCTATACCATCTAAAGCTGAAAGCAGCTCTCCATATGTATATACTAATTCTACAAATATACTTTTAAATCTTATAAAGAAGCTTGGATCATATATAAGGCTCCCGAATGCAACCCGAGTTTGAACCGTAATTGATTGATAGGCCAAAACCACAGTCTGTGAGAAACAGGAACAATGGATTCCTCGAGTTAACCATGCCTGACGTACTCTCAAAGTTTCAAGCTTAGATCATCAAAGTCCCTGCTAGTGATACGTGACAAACAGCAAAAAAGGGAAGAGGAAATGGGCCATCAGCTCCTGAACTCATCCTAGTGGTCTCAGGGTCCGCAGCCCGCCTGGATCCCTAACACTCAATCAGGCCTCCACGGCTGGCTCCCAACAACTGAGATAAAAGAAACAAATTGTAATAATGACTCCAGGCCTCCTACCATCTTCCCCTGAACAATACACTCCAGCAAAATGCCCTTTTACTCCCTGAATCCAAGGACATTTGAAGCTTATCATTTGTGCCTTAAAGTTTTGTTTTACAGACCTTGGACTATTCTTCCTGCCTAGGTAATCAACTATATGATTGCTGTCTTTATGAACAGCTAATTGCCATAACAACACTTCCCTCCCCCCACCACCACTGTTAACATTTCACAGGAATGCTCCTGCTTCCTGCTTTCTCTAGGAAGCCTTATAACCACACAGCTTCAAACATTCAGTGCCAAACACTTCTTCAGTGCTCAGCCCTCTCTTCAACCTTGAGGAGGTGGATCCACCGTTTTCCTCTAATATACCTTCTAAATAAACTTTTCTAATCTACATCTTGGGCAATTCTTTGCATCTTTCTTGAGGAACAAGACCATATAATATTAATATAATAATTTATATATTAATATATATATTTATACATATGTATTTATACATATATGTGTGTATGTGTGTGTGTATATATATATATATTTTTTTTATTTTATTTTAGCCTAACAGTTAAAATGGGATAGCTGCTTTCAGTTCCACCCATGTTGCTGCACAGGACATGATTTCACTTTTTTTTATGAGTTCTTAGTATTTCATGGTGTATATATACCTCATTGTTTGAATCCAGTCAATCACCTGAACGGGCTCTTAGGTTGGTTATTCAAATTTGCTGTTGTGGATAGTGTTGTGATGAACATATGAATGCAAGTCTCTTTTTCATATAATGATTTCTTTTCATTTGGGTAGATACCCAGTAGAGGGATTTCTGGGTCAAATTGTAGCACTAGTTTTAGTTCTTTGGAAATTCTCCACAGTTTTCCATAGAGGTTGAACTAATTTACATCCCCACAAACAGGATATCAGTGTTCTCTTTTCTCCACATACATGCCAATATCTGTTCTTTTTCTTTTTAATAATTAAACTAAAAAGCTTCTTACAGCAAAAAAAAAAAAAATAATGAACAGAATAAACAGATAGCCTACAGAATGGAATAAAATATTTGCAAATTATTCATCCTTTGTCAAAAGGACTGATATCCAGACTCTATAAGGAATTCAGACAACTGAATAAGAAAAAAACAAACAACCCCATTAAAAACTGGGCAAAGGACAAGAACAGACATTTCTCAAAAGAAGAAATACAAGTGGTCAACAAGTGCATGAAGAAATGCTCAAAATCACAACCATAGAAGAAATGTCAATTCAAACCACACTGAAATATCATCTTACACCAGCCAGATAGCTATTACTAACAAAGGAGGCTGCATATTATTCTCTTTTTTTTTTTGCAGAGTCTGGACACACCGTGGGTATTGGTGGCTAAGAAGAGATGGCAGACCAGTAGAGGGCTCTCAGTTGCCAGCCTTGAGAAAGAATGCACGTTTTTCCTGATGGTTTGCTTGTTACTTGTGGTGAAGGAATCTTCTACCCATAGTTTATGCCACTTCTATAATCTCTAAAAACAACAACAATCATCATATTCTTCGTTAAGAGAATTGGTTGATGTATGGATGTCTTCATGATCTTATCTAACGTAATAATTAAGCCACCTTGGAAATCTTTGTTTCAGTGATGTTTAAAGAAATTCCAAGTAAAAGTGGTGTGTTTTTTCCAAAGAAATATAATTTCTAGGAGCATTATGCATCTGCTCCAACCAAGTTGCCATTCCTCACATTTGTGTACAGCAATCCCCGAGTGTCACTGAATGTGGGAGATTTCTGAGTTCTCGTCCTTTTATCAAAGTAAAACAATATTTCAAGATGTGAACATATGAGTGCAGTTGTCTTTTTATATAATAATTTCTTTTCATTTGGGTAGATACTAGTAGAGGAATTGCTGGGTCAAATTGCAGCTCTAGTTTTAGTTCTTTGTTGTGATTCTATTTATTTGATACTAGAAAACAGCAACTTTAGCATGTAAGCCATGGATATGTAAACTTATTTGTTTTCAATATTTTTAATTGTTGTAAAATTTATATATAAATGGATTTACATTTAACCATTTTTTTTTTTTTTTGAGTTGGAGTCTCACTCTGTCGCCCAAGCTGGAGTGTAGTGGCCGCTCCCGGCCACTGCAACCTCGACCTGCTGTGCTCTGGCGATCCTTCTGACTCAGCCTTCAAGTAGCCGGAATTACAGGCGTGTGTCACCATGCCCGGCTGATTTTTTAATTTATTGTAGAGATGAGGTCTCACCAAGTTGCCCAGACAGGTCTCAAACCTGCGGGCTCAGGCAATCCACTCACCTCAGCCTCCCAAAATGCAAGATTACAGGCTGAGCCACCGAGCCCAGCTACATTTAACCATTTTTATGTGTACAGTTCAGTGACATTAAGTACTGTCACCACATTGTGTGACTATCATCACCATCCATTACCAGATTTTTCATCATCCCAAACTGAAACTCTGTACCCCTTAAATACTAACTCTTCATTGACCTTCCCAGACACTGGTAAACACCTTTCCATGGTCTGTCTTTATGAATTTGACTATTTTAAATATCTCACATAAGTGAAATTATGCAAAGCTTATTCTTTTCTGTCTGACTTATTTCATTAGCATAATATTTTCAAGGTTAATACATGTTGTGGCATGTATACTTAGAAGTGGAATTGTTAGATATGGTAATCTTACATTTAACTCTTAGAGAAACCAACAAATTATTTTCCACAGAGGCTTCAGAATCTTCTACCTCCTCTACTAATCAACACTCTATCAACACCCAAAGTTTCCAGTTTCACCATGTCTACGTCAACACTTGCTATTTTCTTGTTTTTAGTCATCTTAGTAAGTGCAAAGTTGTATTTCATTGTAGTTTTGGTTTTTATTTCTCTAAAGAGTTAATAATGTGAAACAATTTTCACGTGCTTATTGGTTATTTGTTTACCTTCTTTGGAAAAAATTTCTTTTCAAGTTCTTTGATCATTTCATAATTGAGTTGTTTGTTTCTTTTTATTGTGGAGCTGCAAAAGTTGTTATATATTCCAGATATCATGCCACTATCAAATTATATGATTTGGAAATATTTTTCCCACTTAACTCTCTAAATGGTATCCTTTGATGCATTGGTTTCTAATGTTGAGGATGTCCAATTTATCTATTTTTCAAAATTTTGTTGGCTGTGCCTTTGGTGTCATTGTTATGTAATTGTTGCCAAATTCATGAAGTTTTTCCTGTTGTTTTCTTCAGAGTTTTATTAAGTTCTATATTTATATCTTAAATCCATCTTGAGTTCATTTTTATAAGTTATAAGGCAAGCATCCAGCTTCCTTCTATTGCATGTCAATATCCAGTACATGCACTGTCCTGAACAGGTAGTATGTTCATGAGGATTGCTGCCCTAGTATAGAGCAGAACAAGAGTATGTTGCATGAATTGCACTAACACAGGACTGAAATAGTTGTTTTAAGGGTTTTTTTTGTATGAAACAGTGCTGGTTCTTTTCGTTTTGTCTTCATAGCCAAGAAATTTCTTTTTGTTGAACTATTACAGCTTTTTATAACTGA
>NW_007153404.1:0-11342 GCF_000164805.1 Carlito syrichta | reverse complement strand
TGCTTGGTTTTCCTGGTATTTTGCTGTTTTTTGTTTTGTTTTGCTTTGCTGTTATTCCAGTTTGTTTTGGGTGTGCATGTGTGTGTTAAATTGTTTTTTGCTTTGGTTTCTGCGTTCATTGCTCTGTGTGCTATTTTCATTTTTTTAAAAAAAATTGTCATCTTATTTCACTCTACTTATCTCTGTTCTCCTCATTCCTATTATTGTATTTTGAACTCAGGGGGTACACACACATAACCTTGCATTGTCATATAAAGTGGAGGCAGGGAGTAGGTCTCAGGGAATCCATACTACAATCAGTGAACATCAGTGACTTGTTAGTAGTTTCTGAATCCTACCTCCCCATCCTCTACCTTATTCAATTCTGAAAACTACAAGATACAGCAAAGCTTCCCACCAACAGTCCGGTTTCAAAATAAAACAAATCCAGAGGCTTGATCAGGGAATAATAGGGGACTGAACAAACATCAAAATGGAAAGCCTCTCCCACTGACACTGAATAACAGAACTAAGGAGAAAAGAAAGAGATCTGCCATAAATAAGGAAAAATGAACAGAAGACCACAGGTGATTTCAAGTGTAGCAAAGAGAAAATGCCTGAAATCTGACCTCAGAGCCCAAACAATGGAAGTCACCAATGACTGGCCCCAGAATACTACAGGAATTAGGAAATGGATGGAAAGAGTGAATAAGACCTAAGAAAGGCAAGACACAACACTGAAAGAACTTGTAACAGAGATTTTGGCAATAAAAAATTTCATCCAGAAAATAAAAAACAAGATGACAAGCATGGAAAGCAGAATTAGTGTAGCAGAAGAAAGAAACTCACAATTTGAAGACCAGAACATGTAATTAACCTGATCTATAAAAATCAAAGAAAGAAAACTCAGAAAGAAAGAACAAAGCCTCCAAGAGATGTACGATTATATCAAGAAGCCAAACCTATGCATGATTGGTACCCAGAAAAAGAAAGGGAAATGAAGAACACCTTGGAAATTATTCCAGGAAGTTATCCAAAAAAAACTTTCCCAATCTTACCACAGATGTGAACAGCCAAACACAGGAGATACAGAGAATTCCCACAATACATCAAATGAGAAGACCAACCCCTAGACACATAGTGATTTGCTTACACAAAGTTGGCACAAAAGAAAATCTCCTAAAGGCAGCAAGAGAGAAAGGTCAGACTACCTACCATGGAAAACCAATCAGAATGGCAGCAGACCTATCAGCAAAAACACTACAAGCAAGAAGGTACTGGAGCCCAATATTCAAAGTCATCAAAGAAAAACAATTTCAACCAAGAATTTCCTACGCAGTCACGCTCAGCTTCATCAGCGATGGAGAATTAAAATCCCTCCCAGATATCCAATTTCTAAGAGATTATGCAGTTTCCAGACAAGCTCTAAAGGAGACACTTAAAAGGTATTAAGCACAGAAGAAAGAAATAAGAGAATGACCACACACATCCCAAGAAAATAGCAGAGAACAGATTCAATGGACAGCACATCACAACAGCAAACTTGAAAACACACACATGCATCAACCTCAAAGTTAAAAGAACACAAGCAAATAAAGAAAAGACTTTATAAGAACCTCATGGTGGGAATAAACAATCACATTTCAATAATTAGTCTGTATGTGAATGCACTAAATGCACCACTGAAAAGACACAGAATGGCAAACTGGATAAGAGACCATTACCCAGTTATTTGCTGCATCCAGGAAACTTATCTCACCACAAGGGACACACACAGTCTCAAAGTTAGAGGATGAAAGATGAGTTTCCAGGCAAATGGATCACAAAAGAAGGAAGGAGTCATGATCTTAATATCAGACAAAATAACCATAAAGCTATCAAAAATTAAAACAGATATGAAAGGACACTACATAATGATAAAAGTTCAAATCCTCAGCCGAGCTTGGTGGCTCAGCCTGTAATCCCACACCTTTGGGAGGCTGAGGTGAGTGGATTGCCTGAGCCCACGGGTTCGAGACCCGCCTGGGCAACATAGTGAGACCTCATCTCTACAATAAATCAAAAATCAGCCAGGCATGGTAGCGCACGCCTTTAATTCCAGCTACTCGGAAGGCTGAGGCAGAAGGATCGCCGGAGCCCAGCAGGTCGAAGATGCGGTGGCCAGGAGCGGCCACTGCCCTCCAGTCTGGGTTACAGAGTGAGACTCCAACTCAAAAAAAAAAAAGTTCAAATCCTCAACAAGAAATTTCCATCCGGCACAGCAAGATGGTGACAGGGCAACCCGGCGTCTGAAGCCCTCTGCAAGGGAGATCTGCAGTGGGTTTCTGACTCTCACCCCGGAGGGCTGGGGACCCCAGCATCGGTGCTCTACAGACAGAGCTCGGCCGCTGCCATCGGAATGACTGGACAGTTTTGACTGCATTCCAAACGGACCCGCCGCCGCTGCCACTGCTGCCGCTGCCCCTCCCCCCACTGCCACTGCCGCTGCCATCACCGGCGCCACCACCGCTGCGGCCTCTGGGAGGGGTAGCATATAGCACCACGCGGCCTGAGGAGATCCACAATGAACCGCTTCAGCGAAGATCTGCTGGGATCGCTGCCACCTATCCTGCGTCTGAGACTGTCCTGCCCACCCGGCGTGGGGCTCCTGTTGCCTGCTTGGAGGTAGGCAGCCATCTTGTTCCTGTCCGGCCCCACCCCCTCTGGGGCGAGCAGATGAGATAGCACCACCTGCTGGCGATTCAAGGCAAAAACACCGAAACGGGAGAAACAAGCTTGATAAAGACATAGACCAAACTGCTGAAGGAAGGTTAAACTGAACTGTCCTTCACAGCAGATCAGGGGCAATTGACTCTAACTGCAAACTAATTTACCAGCTTGAAAAGAAAACTAGAAATCAGGCCTGAAAGGACATTGGACTTAAACGAAAGATCTCAGAGTGTGCTTCATTGATTCTATCAGTTTAATGACTTAATTCTATTCCTACTGTATTGTTCCCTTTTTTCTTTTTTCCTTTTCCTTTTCTTCTCTTTTCTTCTCTCTGTAAACCATATCTTTGTATAGAGGAACAGCACACTAACAAGGTGGTTGGTTAGCTTGTAGATTAGCATCACTATATGTTTTATTTTTGTTTGTATGACAGTTGGTTCAACTGTAGCTGTGGTCTATTGTTTTTATCTGTTTCAGTATAGGCCTCTCTATTTGTTGGCACACTCGTTTGTTTCCCCCCTTACTCCACTATCTCTCCACTCCCCTCTTCAACCCACTATCTGCTCCATTCTCTCCCCTCTGTTAACCACATTTTATTTCAGGGAGTAAACCTACAGCCCCACTGCACGGACACATTCCAGGACAGTGGGAAGTGGGTTCCACATTATCCACACGCCTTTCAGCAAATACCAGGACCTGCAGACATATTTTGAATCACAGCTCTCCCCTTAAATACATCTCAAAACTGCAAAAAGGAATACCTCCAACCTACAGTGCAACTTCAGAATTGAACAAAGTAAGAGGACATACATAAAGAATAGGAGATTGAACAAACAGAAGTAAAACCAATCCCTTTACCCCTGAATAACAGAATTAAAGAAGACGGTGGAGTGGAGGGAAGGAAAAAGTAGAGACGGGGAAAAAAACCGCACAAAGGAAGAAAAACCAAAAGAAGAATATAGGTCCTACACAGACCCCTGGGAAATCAGACACTGAGAAAACAGATTCTGGAATGCAGACAATGAGGAGTCCCCAGAATGACTGGTTACATGCAACAAACCCAGACATCAAGACATTAATGGAGAGTATTAAAAAAATTGAGGAGAGACAAGAAGAAAATATGAAGGAGCTGTTGTCAGAAATGACAGCAGTAAAGAATACTGTGATGGAAATGAACAACAGACTAATAAGCATGAAAAGCAGTATCAGCCAAGCTGAAGAAAGAATCTCAGAGCTCGAAGACCAAAACACAGAACGAACCCAAACTGTCAAAATCATAGAAAAGAAGCTCAAAAAGACAGAACAAAACCTGCAAGATATGAATGATCACTTCAAGAGACCAAACCTAAGAATAATTGGGCTTTCTGAGGCAGAAAGAGAAACAGAAGCCACGCTGGAACAAACATTTCATGAAATCATTCAAGAAAACTTCCCTCATCACATTAAGGATGAAAAAATTCAAACACAAGAGATTCAGAGAACCCCTGCAAGACAACAAACGAGAAGACCAACTCCCAGACACATAATAATTTGCCTAAACAAAGTAGCCATGAAAGGAAAAATCCTAAAGGCAGCAAGAGAAAAAGGCAAGACTACCTACCAGGGAAAACCAATTAGAATAGCAGCAGATTTATCCACAGAAACCCTTCAGGCCAGAAGAGCCTGGAGCCCTATCTTCAAAGTTCTAAAAGAGAAACAATTTCAACTAAGAATAACCTACCCAGCCAAACTAAGCTTCATTAGTGAGGGAGAATTGAAATCTTTTCCAGACATCCAATCCCTAAGAACCTACGCTACCACCAGACCACCTCTACAAGAAACACTTAAGAAAGTACTGAACACAGAAGAAAAAGAAAAAAGAACAGCATTCTTCACAAGAGTACAGGCAAAAGATTAAAAAAACACATGAACCAACTCCAAAACCCAAAGAAAGACAACAAATAAACAGGATCAACTCTGTAAGAACCTTACGACAGGGATCAACTCTTGCATTTCAATTATTAGCCTAAATGTGAATGGACTAAATGCACCACTGAAAAGACACAGAATTGCAAAATGGATAAAATATCATCAGGCAACAATCTATTGCCTTCAAGAGACTCACCTCACTAGAAAGGACACCCACAGACTCAAAGTAAGAGGATGGGAAACAAACTTTCAGGTGAATGGAATACAAAAGAAAGGAGGAGTAGCGATCTTAATTTCAGACAAAATACCCTTCAAGCTATTAAAAATCAAAAAAGATACAGAAAGCCGCTACATAATGATAAAAGGCTCAATCCATGAACAAGAAATATCTATCCTAAACATATATGCACCCAACATAGGTGTGCCAACTTTCATAAAGCAACTTATTGGAAAACTAAAGAAAGATATTGACTCTACCACTATCATAACTGGGGACTTTAATACCCCACTCACAAACCTAGACAGATCATCAGGACAAAAAATCAGCAAGGATATCCGGAACCTCAATGTGACTTTGGACCAAATGGATTTAATTGATACCTACACAACACTCCATCCAAAGACCACAGAATACACATTCTACTCATCACCACATGGAACATATTCTAAGATCGACCACATACTGGGCCATAAATCAAGCATAAGCAAATTTAAAAGGACCAAAATTCTACCAAACACCTTCTCGGACCACAGTGGAATAAAAATAAACATTGACACCAACAAAGTCCCCCCAAAACCCACAAAGACATGGACACTAAACAGCATGATGCTAAACAACTCCTGGGTCAATGATGAAATCAAAACAGGGATCAAAAGATACCTGGAAACAAATGAAAATGAAGAAACATCTTACCAGAATCTCTGGGATGCCCTGAAAGCTGTAGTAAGAGGGGAATTTATACCCCTACAAACACAGATGAAGAAAATGGAAGGAACAGAAATTCACAACCTAACAAGCCACCTAAAGAAGCTGGAAAAGCAAGACCATAAAAACTCTAATTTCAGCAGAAGAATCCAGATCACCAAAATAAAAGCCCAAATCCAGGACATAGAAGACGAAAAGACAATACAAAAAAAAATCAATGAACCAAAAAGCTGGTTCTTCGAAAGGGTAAACAAGATTGATGGTCCCCTAGCTAGACTGACCAAGAAAAAACGAGAAAAAAACCAAATAAGCACAATCAGAAACACAAAAGATGAAGTCACATCTGACCCTGAAGAAATACAAAAGATCATTAGAGACTACTACGTAATCTTGTATGGAAACAAACTTGAAAACCAGAAGGAAATGGAGGACTTTCTGACATCACACAACCTACCTAGGTTGGAACAAGAAGATATTGAGACCCTAAATAGACCAATAACAATTAAGGGAATCGACTACGTAATAAGAAAACTTCCTACAAAAAAAAAAAAGCCCTGGTCCAGATGGCTTTCCAGCAGAATTCTGTAAGACATTCAAGGAGGAGCTGATACCAATCCTACTGAAGGTATTCCAGGCGATTGAAAAAGATGGAACTCTCCCCAAATCATTTTACGAAGCCAACATCACATTGATACCAAAGCCAGGTAAAGATCCAACAAAGAAAGAGAACTACAGGCCAATATCTTTGATGAACATAGATGCTAAAATTCTCAACAAGATCCTAGCAAACTGGATTCAGCAATACATCTCAAAAATCATCCACCATGACCAAGTAGGCTTCATTCCTGGCATGCAAGGCTGGTTCAACATTCGTTAAACCATAAATGTAATTAAATACATCAACAAATGTCAAAACAAAAACCACATGATCATATCACTAGATGCAGAAAAAGCTTTTGATAAAATCCAGCACCCTTCTTGATAAAAACCCTTGAACATCTAGGCATACGGGGAACATACCTCAAAATAGTAAAAGCCATCTACGAGGAACCCACAGCCAGCATACTTCTAAATTGCCAAAAATTGGAACCAATTCCCCTGAAAACTGGAACTAAACAAGGATGCCCACTCTCTCCCCTCCTGTTCAACATAGTATTGGAAGTCCTGGCTAAAGCAATTAGAGAAGAGGAGGCAATCAGAGGTATTCAAATAGGAAAAGAGGAAGTCAAGTTATCTCTCTATGCAGATGATATGATAGTGTACCTTGAAAACCCAAGAGAATCTGTCAAAGGCCCCCTTACATTGATAAAAGCCTTTGGCAAAGTCTCAGGATACAAAATAAATGCACAAAAGTCAATCGCATTTCTCTACATCAATAATAAACAAACAGAAACCCAAATAAAAAACACAGTTCCATTCACAATAGCCACAAAAAAATGAAATACCTTGGCATCTTCCTAACCAGAGACGTGAAAGACCTTTATAATGAAAATTACAAAACACTGCTCAAAGAAATCAAAGCCGACATGAACAAGTGGAAAAATATCCCATGCTCATGGATTGGAAGAATCAACATTGTGAAGATGTCCATCTTACCTAAGACAATCTACAAATTCAATGCAATACCCATTAAATTACCAAAAACATTCTTCTCAGACCTAGAAAAAACAACACAGGAATTCATATGGAAACACAAACGTCCAAGAATAGCCAGAACAATCCTCAGCACAAAAAAAAAAACAAAGCAGGTGGTATCACAATACCAGATTTCAAACTTTACTATAAAGCTACAATCATCAAAACAGCTTAGTATTGGTACAGGAACAGGCATGTAGATCAATGGAACAGAATTGAGATTCCAGAAGCAAAACCTCAATTTCTCAACCAACTCATCTTCCACAAAGCCCCCACCACCTACCAGTGGGGAGAAGAGAACCTATTCAGTAAATGGTGCTGGGAAAATTGGCTGACCACATGCAGAAGATTGAAACAGGACCCCTATCTATCCCCATGCACAAAGGTTAACTCCAAATGGATCATAGACCTAAATGTAAAACCTCAAACCATAAGAACCTTAGAAAAGGAAGGAAATACTCTCATGGAAATCGGAACCGGCATCCAATTCCTGTACAAAACCCGAAACCCACAGGACTTAAGAGAGAAGATAGACAAATGGGACCTTATTAAACTGACAAGCTTCTGCAAAGCTAAAGAAACCATCAAGAGAGCAGGGAGACAGCCTACAGATTGGGAAAAAGTATTTGCCAACTCTAGGTCTGACAAAGGCTTAACATCCTGGATCTACAAGGAACTGAAACATACTGAAAAGAAGAAAACAAACAACCCCATTATAAAATGGGCAAAAGATATAAACAGACACTTCACAAAAGAAGACATTTGAGCAGGCAACAAACACATGAAGAAATGCTCAACCTCACTAATCATCAGGGAGATGCAAATCAAAACCACACTGAGATACCAACTAACTCCAATCAGAATGGCAATTATCAACAACTCAAAAAATAACAGCTGCTGGAGAGGGTGTGGTGAAAAGGGAACACTTCTACACTGTTGGTGGGAGTGTAAACTAGTGCAACCTCTGTGGAAAGCAGTGTGGCGATTCCTAAAAGCTCTAAAACTTGACCTTCCATATGACCCTGCAATCCCCCTACTGGGAATATACCCTGAAGAACACAAATCACTCTATAAAAAAGATACCTGCACATGTATGTTTATTGCAGCATTGTTCATAATAGCAAGAACCTGTAAACAACCATGCTGCCCATCAAAGAGGACTGGATTACAAAAATGTGGTACATATGCACAATGGAATACTACGCAGCCATATAAAAGAACAAAATCATGAATTTGCTGCAACCTGGATGGAACTAGAGTCTATAATACTGAGTAACCTCTCACAGAAACAAAGATCTGAATATCACATGTTCTCACTCATATAATGGACCTTGAACATCCAATGCAATACTATAAGAAAATGACTGACGGTACTGGGAAACTATGGGGGGGGATGGGATTAACAGTAGCAAATATATGTCGGGGAATAGGAAAACACCTCTTATCAACAGGGTCTGAATGAAACGTAATTGTACACCTAACCCTTAACTGTACCCCACAAAACCATAATAAAAAATACTGATTAATGAAAAAAAAAAAAGAAATATCCATCTTAAACTATATGCACCCAAGACAGGAACACCTGCGTTTATAAAGCAACTACTAAGTAAAGTAAAAAAAGATACTGACTCTAACACTATTATACCTAGGGAATTGAATACCCCGTTAACAACCCTAGATAGATCATTCAGACAAAAAAATCACAAGGAGATCCAGAACTTTAACTTGAAGCTAGACCAACTGGACTTAATAGATACCTACAGAATATTCCACACAACAACTACAAAATATACATTCTACTCACCACCACAAGGAACATACTCCAAGACTGATCACATCCTTGACTATAAATCAAGCATAAAAAAAATTCTATAAGGTTGGAATATTTCCATGCACCTTCTCAGATCACAGTGGAAAAAAAATATCAACACCTACAAAATTTTCCCAAAGCCCAAAAAGTCATGGAAACAGTAATAGCATGATGCTGAACAACTACTGGGTCAATACTGAAATCAAAGCAGAAATTAAAAGATTCCTGGAAACAAATGAAAATGAAGAAACACCTTACCAAAACTTCTGGGATGCCATGAAATCAGTTCTAAGAGGGGAATTTATATCTCTATGAACACACATCAAGAAAATGGAAAGAACGCAAGTTAACAGTCTAGCAAATCACTTAAGGAAGCTGGAAAGACAAGACCACTGAAATCCTAACTTTAGCAGAAGAATACAGATCACCAAAGTAAGATCCCAAATTGGGATTTAGAAGACAAAAATATCATAGAAAACATCAACAAAACAAAACAAAAAAATCTCCTTCTTTGAAAGAATTAACAAGATTGACAGACCCCTAGCCAGAATGACAAAGAAAAAGAAAAAAAAAGCCTAAATAAACACAATCAGAAAAGGAAAAAGTCAAATCCCTACTATCCTCATAGAAATACAGAAGATTATCAGAGATTATTATGCACACCTGCATAGAAACAAATTTGATAACCTAAGTGAAATGGAAGACTCTCTGACATCACACAACCTCGAGGTTAAAACAAGAAAACATTGAGACACTAAATAAACCACAACAACCCAGGAAATTGACACCATCATAAGAACACTACCTACCAAAGCAAACAAACAAACAAGCCCAGGACGAGAGGACTTTCCAGCAGAATTCTACAAAATGTACAAGGAGGAGCTAACACCAGTCCTATTGAAAGTATTCCAGGCAATTGACAAAGATGGAATTCCCCAAATCATTTTACAAAGCCAACATTACATTGATACCCAAACCAGGTAAAATCCAACCAGAAAAGAGAACTACAGGCCAATATCCCTTATGAACATAGATGTAGAAATCCTCAACAAGATTCTAGCAAATCGGATCCAAAACCACATCTTAAAAATCATCCACCATGACCAAGTAGGCTTCACTCTCAGGATGCAGGGCTGGTTCAACATCTACAAGACCATAATGTAATTAAATACATCAACAGATGCAAAAACAAGAACCACATAATATCATTAGATGCAGAAAACACTTTTGATAAAATTCAGCATCTCTTCTTGATAAAAATCTTCAAACACCTAGGTATAGATGGAACATACCTCAAAATAGTAAGCACCATCTATCATAAACCCACAGCTAGCATATTCGCTAAATGGACACAAACTGGAAACATTTTGCCTGAAAACTGGAACAAGACAAGGCTGCGCACTCTCATACCTCTTGTTCAGCATTGTGTTAGAAGTTCCAGCTAGAGTAATTAGACAAGAGAAGGAAATCAGGGGTATCCAAATAGGAAAAGAAGAAGTTGAGTTATGCCTCTTTGCTGACGGTATGAACCCAAACCTCAAAAATCCAACAGAATCTGTCAAAAACCTGCTTGTACTGGTAAAGAACTTTGACAAAGTTTCAGGGTATAAAATAAATGTGCAAAAGACAGTTGCACATACACCAACAACAAGCAGGCAGAGAACCAAAAAAAAAAAAAGAACAGTCCCATTCACAATTGCCACAAAATAAATGAAATATCTCAGCATCTTCCTAACCAGAGAAGTAAAAGACCTTTACAATGAGAACTACAAAACACTGCTCAAAAAATCCAAGAAGACACAAACAAATGAAAAAAATATTTCATGCTCATGAGTAGGAAGAATTAACACTGTTGAGATGTCCATCCTAACAAAGGTAATCTATAGATTCAATGTAATACCCATGAAATTACCAACATCATTCTTCTCAGACCTGGAAACGACAATGCAGAAATTAATATGGAAACATAAACGACCACAAAAAGGCAAAACAATCCCTAGCAAAAGAAACAAAGCAGAAAGTCTCACACTTCCAGACTTCAAACTTTAACGTAAGGTTGAAATAATCAACACAGCCTGGTATTGGAACAAGAACAGGTATATGGACCAATGGAACTGGATAGAAATTCTGGAAGCAAAACCTCAATTTCTCAACCAACTCATCTTAGACAAAGTCTCCAACAACAATCACTGCAGAAAGAAGAACCTATTCAGTAAGTGGTGCTGGGAAAACTGACTGATCACATGCAGAAGATTGAAACAGGAACCCTGCCTATCACGAAATTAATTATAAATGGATAAAAGACCTAAACATAAAACTCAACTATAGATTCTTAGACATGCAGAGACACAACACCCTTATGGAAATTGGAACTGG
>NW_007153403.1:0-1446 GCF_000164805.1 Carlito syrichta | reverse complement strand
TTTTTAGAGCTTTTAGGAATCGCCACACTGCTTTCCACAGAGGTTGCACTAGTTTACACTCCCACCAACAGTGTAGAAGTGTTCCCTTTTCACCACACCCTCTCCAGCAGCTGTTATTTTTTGAGTTGTTGATAATTGCCATTCTGACTGGAGTTAGGTGGTATCTCAGTGTGGTTTTGATTTGCATCTCCCTGATGATTAGTGAGGTTGAGCATTTCTTCATGTGTTTGTTGGCTGCTCAAATGTCTTCTTTTGTGAAGTGTCTGTTCATGTCTTTTGCCCATTTTATAATGGGGTTGTTTGTTTTCTTCTTTTCAGTACGCTTCAGTTCCTTGTAGATCCAGGATGTTAAGCCTTTGTCAGACCTAGAGTTGGCAAAGACTTTTTCCCAGTCTGTAGGCTGTCTCCCTGCTCTCTTGATGGTTTCTTTGGCTTTGTAGAAGCTTGTCAGTTTAATAAGGTCCCATTTGTCTATCTTCTCTCTTAAGTCCTGTGGGTTTCGGGTTTTGTACAGAAATTGGATGCCAGTTCCGATTTCCATGAGAGTATTTCCTTCCTGTATTTCTTGTGAATGACTTTGAAATTAATCTCAGAAGTATATGTTTATAGTTTCAGTGATCAGAAGGCTCAGGATCTCATACTGAAAATTAAAAGTTTGAGCCTTTTACTGGGTCTTTTATGTTTTCAAGAGGATGCTCTAAGGAGGAAAGGGTGAGGAACAAAGTGCCTTCTTTCTTTTTATTAAGCAAAGAAAGTATGGTCTCTGCTGACAAGTTGAATGCTCAATTGTTCTACAGAAGAAAGAAGAGGAGGGAGGGAGAGAAGGCTAACAGGAGAAAAAACAGAGCAAGGCAGAAGGAGGAAGGAGACTGAATGAACAGGAGGGTCAGTGTTGAAAAAACTGAATTATGCCCCACAGTAAATTGGGCACCTGCTCATTACTCCAGGTGAGGTTCCTGGGAGTAGCAGGAATCTTAAATCCTGTGAAAAGACAAAGAAGAATTACTCCCACAGACTCAGGACCAATAGCCCATGGGTCCAAACCTGAGATAAAGTATAAATATTGTGAAAAGGTTCCAACTGATTTCCTGTTGAGACTGATAATCTTCCCTAGGCAAACAATGGGGGCCATGGCACCACAAAGTCATAGCAAACTTTCTCAGGAGAGAGAACTATAATCATTTTCTCCTCATTGCTCTTCTGTTCCTCAGCCACTGCTCACTCTCTCTCTCTACATATGACTGAGTCTTTTTAAAAAGTGGTCTCAATCCTCATCTCACATACAGGATGGTAAAGGAGTATATTGTCAGAATCTACCAGCGGAACATTCAGAGGGTGCTTCCCACACATACCATGTACTGCATACCCTGATATGGGTATAGGGAGCTGGGGCTGTGATGGTCATTCAGTGGTTGGTGATCTCCTGAGATGGGTGTAGAAGGAATG
>NW_007153402.1:0-865 GCF_000164805.1 Carlito syrichta | reverse complement strand
ACAGATAAGAACTTGCTATAGACATTGTTAAATATTAAATATTTTCTTGTTGTTTTGTAGAGCATTTGTTACTTTTTTCCTCTGCTTTTCACCATTGCGATTTGTTGTTTTTCTTTAATGATAAATTTTAATTACTTTCTCTTTATTGTTTATATATATGTTACAGTATTTGTTTTGCAGTTATCATTATGCTTATGTAAAATATCATCATTGACTATTTTACACTATTAATGACTTCAGTTGCATATAAAAACAGTAGACTTTTACCTTTTTTTTACCTTTTCCTCACTCAGTCTTACCAGTTTTACCTCATTCTTAATTCAATGTAATTAAAATAATCAGTTTTTATGATAGATCTACTTATTTATGTTCAATATTTGGAAAGACAGTTGGAGGAATGGATTAATTATTTAAAAATATGCCAAAGACAGCTTAAGGGAAAAGTTGTGAGGGTTAGAAAAAGATGTGTTGCTTTTAAATAACTGCTTTATGTTTATATTGTTTAATCATATACCAAAAAACCTTGGGATAAAAGAATATTTGTTAATTTTTAAAGGTACTTTGGGAGAAAATGTAATATTTGTGTAGAGTCTTATCTACACTAAAATGTCAGGGCAAGAAACCTAGAAGGAAAAGAATGGAATAAATAGTGCAAATCTACAGACAGCCTGATATATGGCTGTCCTAATAAATTATTTTTCAAAATAAAACATATAAAAGTCTATTTAAGATGCAATAAGAGGTTAAGTAATGTTTTCATGAAAATCTATGTAAGCATAAAATTATTAGAATACTCATTTAAATGGAAAGAATCTGAAAAATGTATGTAAAATATTGTAAACACTAATACTTATTGTTTCATGGA
>NW_007153401.1:0-903 GCF_000164805.1 Carlito syrichta | reverse complement strand
TCCTCCATGCACTTCGTAACTGAAAAACAGTGGCAAACCAAGGGATGTACCGTCAGAAAGCGATGTCAGGAATAAGCCATGATGGTGAACTTCAAAAGTGGAATGATGCACGGGGTCACAAAGAAAATAAAAGATAAAAACACATGACATTGAAAGATGTTGTGAGGATGCCTGACTAGCTGTCTCGGGCCACTTATGGCCTGCCAGCCATGGGTTGGACATGTCTGCATTAGACTGAGCTGGTTCCAGTTGGACTGGGTCCGTGCACCCCAATCTGAAGCCTCTGGGTCTAACAAGGTGGTTGTGTAACCTGTACCTTGATCTTCCCCTGTTCATGAAATCTGGCCTGGTAACACTGTGTCTGCATCGCCACTGTCCCAGAGCCCTTCAGAGTAAGTGAAGGCAGCAGCGACGGGGGCAGGAGTCCACAGAAGGGTACAGCTCTTCAAGGGCTTCTGCTGAGAGATTTGGGCAAGCCTGGAGCCCGGACATCATACTTGTCCCAGTAGAAAGGAGTGCCACTCTTTCTACATGCTGGTGATGGATCATCTGTCTGGAGAATTGTGACCAAGTAGGCAGCACAGCTCCAGCCAGGATGGGCCCCCTTCCTCTCTGGTCTTGCCCTGGAATCTTTGGGTTTTGGGGTTGTTTGGTCTCACACCCCTCACAGCATGCCTGCGTGTCCCTTGAGTAGGTAGGGGTTGTATTAACCAGCAGCTCTGTGCTGTGTGACCTGGGGCCAGCCTGTCGACCTCTCTGGACCTCGATTCCCTCATCCTTGAAATGGGGGCACTAACACATCTCACTTGACTGAGCACATTGAGCAAAGTTACTTACATAAAGTCGAGATGGAAATAAGCACCTTGCAGTGTCAATGGCACTCAGGGTCATGATTGGTGTTGG
>NW_007153400.1:0-723 GCF_000164805.1 Carlito syrichta | reverse complement strand
CATGAAATCTGGCCTGGTAACACTGTGTCTGCATTGCCACTGTCCCAGAGCCCTTCAGAGTAAGTGAAGGCAGCAGCGACGGGGGCAGGAGTCCACAGAAGGGTACAGCTCTTCAAGGGCTTCTGCTGAGAGATTCGGGCAAGCCTGGAGCCCGGACATCATACTTGTCCCAGTAGAAAGGAGTGTCACTCTTTCTACATGCAGGTGATGGATCATCTGTCTGGAGAATTGTGACCAAATAGGCAGCACAGCTCCAGCCAGGATGGGCCCCCTTCCTCTCTGGTCTTGCCCTGGAATCTTTGGGTTTTGGGGTTGTTTGGTCTCACACCCCTCACAGCATGCCCGCGTGTCCCTTTAGTAGGTAGGGGTTGTATTAACCAGCAGCTCTGTGCTGTGTGACCTGGGGCCAGCCTGTCGACCTCTCTGGACCTCGATTCCCTCATCCTTGAAATGGGGGCACTAACACATCTCACTTGACTGAGCACATTGAGCAAAGTTACTTACATAAAGTCGAGATGGAAATAAGCACCTTGCGGTGTCAATGGCACTCAGGGTCATGACTGGTGTTGGTACCATCTACACAACCCGTGGATCGTGACATCTATGACATACCTGTCTCCCCTGCTCCTTCCACTGACCTATTGGGATGGGGCTTGCCACCATGCCCGGCTATTTTTGATTTTTTGTAGAGATGAGGTCTTGTGATATGGCCCAGGCTGGATT
>NW_007153399.1:0-811 GCF_000164805.1 Carlito syrichta | reverse complement strand
TACGAACGAAAAGAATATCCAGTTAGAGTCTCATTGTCCGGAATCTCAGGGTCTCTTGATAAGGTTTAACCAGCAATCTGGGTCCATACATTGTCAGAGCTACTTGCTTCGTGGACATGCTAAATCTCTCAGTACAGATCCCCTGGAACTTTTCTAATGATCTGGCCCTACAAATCCTTTTGTGCCTAGGAACATCTACGACCAAAATCATGATCCCCAGAATTAAAAGGCATATTGGTACAAAATCCTTCGATTCAGGTTACCTCAAACTACAGAAAATTCTTGTTGTTGGGCAGGTCAGAACTGGGATGTTGGGTTTTGAAGATTCCACATTCTGTGGAGGTCTGGTGAAGGGGAACCAGGAATCTTGGATTCCAGTTCCCAAAAACATTATGGGAGGCTTTCTCTTGACATACAAACAACTGGAATTCTCGGTCACCAGGAAATATCTCTCCAACCTGCAGAGTGAAGCGGGAAGCTGGGTAATTGGAGTCGTCATATACAGGAAACTACACGTCATATTGCTAAGGAAGTATAAAGAATCTTGGTTAAATGAGTCCTCATTACCAAAAACTACAGGCCGTCTTCCTCAAAGGTAACCACGAATCAGGTTTTTGAATTTGAAATCTGGGTAATGGGAGTCCTCACATACAGGAAACTTCACTGCTTATTGCTAGGTAAGAATAAGGATTCTGCGTTACTCGTGTCCTCAATGCCCAAAGAGCTTCAGGTCGTCGTGCTATGGCCTAAACACGAATCAGGGTGTTTTAAGCATGAATCTCGGGAAATGGAGTCCTTATATACAGGCGAA
>NW_007153398.1:0-872 GCF_000164805.1 Carlito syrichta | reverse complement strand
CAACTGTGCATGCTGTGTTCACAGGGCAACTTTCTTTAGAGCAGGAAAAATGGATTGTGGGGGAAGAATTGTCCCCAGGTGAGGGATGTGTCCCTGGCCTTCTTCATAAGGTCCTCGTTGCCGAGTCAGAGGGTTGACCTACCTGTCGCACATTTCTCACCTCGGAGAAGACAGCCAACAGGAACCAGGCCTGGAAGGCTCGGGAACTCCTGACCAAAGTGAGGTCAGCCATTTGGGGGGGTTGGGGCTGGAGGGTGTCGAATTGGGAGAATATCACATGTGGGGGAGTCGGGCAGGTAAGTACTGAGGCCAGAAGATTTTCTGGATATGGATTTCTTTCCTTCCTTCCTTCCTTCCTTCCTTCCTTCCTTCCTTCCTTCCTTCCTTCCTTCCTTCCTTCTTTCTTTCTTTCTTTCTTTCTTTCTTTCTTTCTTTCTTTCTTTCTTTCTTTCTTTTTCTTTCTTACCTTCTATCTTGTCCTTTCTTTCCTCACTAGCTTGCCCAGGCTGCTCTTAAACTACCTGACTCAAGCCATCCTCTCAGTCCAGGCCTCCAAAACTGCTATGATCAAAGGCTTTCCATTTGGGCTTCATCCTGGTCTTCTTGCCTGGTCTTGAACTCTGGGCTGGAGGTGATCCTCCAACTGTGACCTGCCCTCACCCGAGTTTCTGGCTTTCCTTGGGGTAGAGGTGGGGTTATACTATAGTGTCCAGCCTGGTCTCGAGCACCCGGGGTCTGGCCATCTTCCCACCTCAGCCTCCCTGAGTGCTGAGGAGACATGCCTGATTTGCCCGATGGCCCTGCCCCGCATAGGTTTGAGAGATGCCCTCCCTTTCTCCAAGGCTCTCCCTGGGAGGAGCAAGTTGGTCCAA
>NW_007153397.1:0-905 GCF_000164805.1 Carlito syrichta | reverse complement strand
TCTGCAAATGAGGACTGCTATTACCTATGTTCCAGCTTCTAATCCTGATTTTTTTTTAGCCCACAGCAGTTGGCCTGTTGACTTTTAAGGACTGAGGACTGCTATAACCCCGATTCTTTCTCTTCCTTGGCAAGGGGATGTATATTTTCCTGTATATTAATACTCTAATTAGATACATCCTGCTTCGAAACTCTGTAGATTTTTAGGATTGAGGACTCGTGCAACCCAGATTCCATATTCTTTCCTATCAAAAGGCCATGTAGTTGCCTGTACATAAGGACTCCATTTTCCAGATTCATGCTCGAAAACACCATGATTCTTTTTTAGACCATAGCAAGATGACTTTAAGCTTTTTGGGATTGAGGACCCAGGTAATGCAGATTCCTTATTCTTACTTAGAAATACGCAGTGAACTTTCCTTTATGTGAGGACTCCGATTACCCAGATTCCTACTTCAAAAACCTGACTCGTGGTTATGTCTTAGGAAGACGGCCTGTAGTTTTTGGGATTGAGGACTCATATAAGGAAGATTCCTTATACTTCCTTAGCAATATGACGTGTAGTTTCCTGTATATTACGACCTCCATTACCCAGCTTCCTCCTTCACTCTGCAGGATGCTGAAATAGTTCCTGGTGAACAAGAATTCCAGTTTTTAGGATATCAAGAGGAAGACGTCCATAATATTCCTTGGGAACTGGAATCCAAGATTACTGGTTCCCATTCACAAGACCTCCCCAAAATGTGGAATATTCCAAACCCAAAACCCCAATCCTTACCTGTCAACCCACAAGAATTTTCTGTAGTTTGAGATCACCTGAATCGAGGGATTTTGTACCAATATACCTTTTGATTCTGGGGAATATGATTATGGTCGTAGATGGTCCTAGGACTCAAAAGGATTTCG
>NW_007153396.1:0-742 GCF_000164805.1 Carlito syrichta | reverse complement strand
GGACCTTGAACATCCAATGTAATACTATAAGAAAATGACTGACGTACTGGGAAACTATGGGGGGAGGGGGAGAGATTAACAGTAGCAAATATCTGTCTGGGGCTGGGAAAAACACCTCTTATCAACAGGGTGTCTGAATGAAACGTCATTGTACACCTAACCCTTAACTGTACCCCACAAAACTATAATAAAAATACTGATTAATTATTAAAAAAAAAAAAAAAAAGAGTTTCTGGATGTAAAATTTTAGATAATTTTCAAAATGTATAATTAAATATGCATTTTGACTAATAAATTGGCTCCCAGTAACACATATTCTTGTATTTATGCTGAAGAAATGAGGTATTGAAAGAAAAACATTCCACAATAAATGGAACAAATAAAAATGTTAGGATGAGGATAAGTTATTTACCATTATTCAAAGAGAATGCATACCTTTTATGCTATTCAAAAATATGACAGTACAAATATACATCATTCGTAATTACAAAATTCTAGAATAAATAGATTAAATAGATCATGAATGATGCATACAATCAACATTAATAGAGATGGTGCCACATTTTCTTCAGTGATTAGTCAACTGAGAGTAACTGAGTAGGTACTGAAAGAACAGGTCATTCTATATTGTTGTAAGCAGAAAGTTCCAGTGGACTCCAGTTTGAGCAAATATATGAAAATATATAAGCATATGTACTTTTATACATTTGTACTGTAGTTACATATGGGTGTGCTATACATT
>NW_007153395.1:0-631 GCF_000164805.1 Carlito syrichta | reverse complement strand
CTGGACTGGATAAAAAAATGTGGTACATATACACAATGGAATATTATGCAGCCATAAAGAAAGACAAACATATGGACTTTGCAGCAACTTGGGTGGATTTAGAGTTGATCATACTCAGTGATCTATCATAGAAACAAAGAACGGTGTTCTTGTTCAAGGTCCTTTATGTTCTCACTCATAAACGGACTTTGAACAATTATCCTAATACTATAAGAAAGGGATTGGCAGTAGTAGGAAACTGCCAGGGGCTGAAGGGTGGGATTGGCAGTTGAGGGAAACTGCCAGGGGAAGGGGGGCACACCTTATCAACAAGGGTACATGAATAATGAACATTTGTATACCTAACCCTGAATTGTACCCCACATCTTAAAATAAATTTTTTTTTAAAAAAGAGTGAGAGATTAGGTCTGAGAGAGCCCTATACTGCTCACTTAGAATTTGTGGCCCACATTAACAACTTTGGATTTGCTATGCGTGTGATGAGTTAGCACATTAAATGAAATGAATAGCAACGGCATTTATTACATCCTGAGGTATTATAAATACTATTTTTTGACGACTTTTGTAAAATATTCCAGCATCTCCTTTTATTGTAATTTCAAAGGAAGCTGTGATTCTGCTTTTCATCATG
>NW_007153394.1:0-717 GCF_000164805.1 Carlito syrichta | reverse complement strand
TAAAAAAATGTGGTACATATACACAATGGAATATTATGCAGCCATAAAGAAAGACAAACATATGGACTTTGCAGCAAACTTGGGTGGATTTAGAGTTGATCATACTCAGTGATCTATCATAGAAACAAAGAACGGTGCTCTTGTTCAAGGTCCTTTATGTTCTCACTCATAAACGGACTTTGAACAATTATCCTAATACTATAAGAAAGGGATTGGCAGTAGTAGGAAACTGCCAGGGGCTGAAGGGTGGGATTGGCAGTTGAGGGAAACTGCCAGGGGAAGGGGGGCACACCTTATCAACAAGGGTACATGAATAATGAACATTTGTATACCTAACCCTGAATTGTACCCCACATCTTAAAATAAATTTTTTTTTAAAAAAGAGTGAGAGATTAGGTCTGAGAAAGCCCTATACTGCTCACTTAGAATTTGTGGCCCACATTAACAACTTTGGATTTGCTATGCGTGTGATGAGTTAGCACATTAAATGAAATGAATAGCAACGGCATTTATTACATCCTGAGGTATTAATAAATACTATTTTTTGACGACTTTTGTAAAATATTCCAGCATCTCCTTTTATTGTAATTTCAAAAGGAAGCTGTGATTCTGCTTTTCATCATGCCAAAGAAGATACTTATGAAAAGGCTTTTCCTGTATCTTTCTCTCTATACAGATTTTTTTTTTTTTTTTTTGCTTTTAGATTTTGTGACTTGG
>NW_007153393.1:0-835 GCF_000164805.1 Carlito syrichta | reverse complement strand
GAAGCTACAATTCTATTTTGGAAGAAAGTAGCTGTGGGAGTCAAATTTTATGTCCCATGGTCACAGCAAATCCTTTTGCTAAATGTAAACAAAAAATTCCATGAGTCATTGCTGGAAAGAATAATGGAAATTATGTATGCATATACATGCCTATAACCTTTTGAAATTCAGAGCTACTAACTCAAGTCCAATATCTATGCATAGTTCTTTTCTATTTAGTCATGGGAGAATTGTCAAAATAATTTTTCCCAAGTTTACGTATACTTGATCTTTTCCAATGCATTCTCCTGGGTTTTTTTTTTCATTTGAAATTCATTTATTTTAACTTGCTTTTGTTTGTGCTCCATCTGAATTTCTCTTATCTTTGTTGATTTGTTATTTATTTATATGGAATACATATAATATTAATACAATTTCCAAAGACACAAACATACACAAACTAAAAAGATATGTTCAGATAACTGTCACATTTTGAATCTCTTTCCTCTGGTTTCCATCTCCATCCCCTAATTCCTCTCTCCTCCTTCTCCTTCCCAAGTAACCAGTGTCACCATGGTGTATCCTCTCAGTTTTTGTTTGTTTGTTGACTCTCCCTGCTTGCTTACATGAGTTATAGATTTTTGCTTTAACTTAGTTCTTTTCCCTTATTAATATATCCTTCTCTCTGTGTGGTTTGTTTTTTGGATTGTGTTTGTAATTTTTCTTTTACAGCTGAGAGGCACTGCATAGTATGACATTGCCATAGTTTTTTCTACAATAACTTTATGTAAGGATATTGGTGATATTGTCAATATTTTGTACACAATTATAAGCAATGCTTCAATAGATAAGCTTT
>NW_007153392.1:0-672 GCF_000164805.1 Carlito syrichta | reverse complement strand
TTTTAGTGCCGTCTGATCCTGCTTGACTTATTAGTGCCGTCTGATCCTGCTTGCCTTTTTAGTGCCGTTTGATCTACTTGCGGTATTAGTGTCGTCTAATCCTACTGGCTTTATTAGTGCCGTTTGATACTACTTGCCTTATTACTGCCGTCTGATCCTACTTGCCTTATTAGTGCCGTATGATACTACTTTGCCTTTTAGTGCCGTCTGATAATACTTGCCTTATTAGTTCCGTCTGATAGTACTTGCCTTATTAGTGCCGTCTGATACTTATTCCCTTATTAGTGCCGTCAGATACTACCTGGCTTATTAATGCCATCAGATACTCCTTTCCTTATTAGTGCCACCTGATACTCCTTGCCTTATTACTCCCGTCTGATACTCTTTGCCTTATTAGTGCCGACTGATACTGCTTTCCTTATTAGTGCCGTCTGATCCTCCTTGCCTTATTAGTGCCGTCAGATCTTCCTTGCCTTATTAGTGCTGTCTGATCCTCCTTGCCTTATTAGTGCCGTTGGATTCTCCTTGCCTTACTAGTGCCGTCTGATCATACTTGCCATATTAGTGCTGTCTGATATACTTGCCTTAGTAGTGATGGCTGATACTTCTTGCCTTATTAGTGCCGTCTGATACTACTTGCCTTATTAGTGACCTCTGATACTCCTTGCCTTA
>NW_007153391.1:0-985 GCF_000164805.1 Carlito syrichta | reverse complement strand
TCTGATACTACTTTCCTTGTAAGTGCCATCTGATACTACTTGCGTTGTTAGTGCCGTCTGATAATACTTGCCTTGTAAGTGCCGTCTGATACTACTTGCCTTGTTAGTGCCGACTGATACTACTTGCCTCCTTAGTGCCTTCTGATACTCGTTGCCATATTAGTGCTCTCTGATACTCCTTGCATTATTAGTGCCGTTGGATACTCCTTACCTATTAGTGCCGGCTGATCTTACTTGCCTTTTTAGTGCTGTCTGGGACTACTTCCCTTATTAGTGCCGTGTGATCCTACTGCGTTATTAGTTCCGTCTGATCCTACTTGTGGTATTAGTGCCCTCTGATCCTACTGGCTTTATTAGTGCCGTCTAATACTACTTGACTTATTATTGCCGTCTGATCCTACTTGCCTTATTATTGCCGTCTGATCCTACTTGCCTTCTTAGTGTCGTTTGATCCTACTTGCCTTTTTAGTGCCGTCTGATCCTGCTTGACTTATTAGTGCCGTCTGATCCTGCTTGCCTTTTTAGTGCCGTTTGATCCTACTTGCGGTATTAGTGTCGTCTAATCCTACTGGCTTTATTAGTGCCGTTTGATACTACTTGCCTTATTACTGCCGTCTGATCCTACTTGCCTTATTAGTGCCGTATGATACTACTTGCCTTTTAGTGCCGTCTGATAATACTTGCCTTATTAGTTCCGTCTGATAGTACTTGCCTTATTAGTGCCGTCTGATACTTATTCCCTTATTAGTGCCGTCAGATACTACCTGGCTTATTAATGCCATCAGATACTCCTTTCCTTATTAGAGCCACCCGATGCTCCTTGCCTTATTACTCCCGTCTGATACTCTTTGCCTTATTAGTGCCGACTGATACTGCTTGCCTTATTAGTGCCATCTGATCCTCCTTGCCTTATTAGTGCCGTCGGATCTTCCTTGCCTTATTAGTGCTGTCTGATCCTCCTTGCCTTTATTAGTGCCGTCTGATC
>NW_007153390.1:0-763 GCF_000164805.1 Carlito syrichta | reverse complement strand
TGATCCTACTTGCCTTCTTAGTGTCGTCTGATCCTACTTGCCTTTTTAGTGCCGTCTGATCCTGCTTGACGTATTAGTGCCGTCTGATCGTGCTTGCCTTTTTAGTGCCGTCTGATCCTACTTGCGGCATTAGTGTCGTCTAATCCTACTGGCTTTATTAGTGCCGTATGATACTACTTGCCTTATTACTGCCGTCTGATCCTACTTGCCTTATTAGTGCCGTATGATACTACTTGCCTTTTAGTGCCGTCTGATAATACTTGCCTTATTAGTTCCGTCTGATAGTACTTGCCTTATTAGTGCCGTCTGATACTTATTCCCTTATTAGTGCCGTCAGATACTACCTGGCTTATTAATGCCATCAGATACTCCTTTCCTTATTAGAGCCACCTGATGCTCCTTGCCTTATTACTCCCGTATGATACTCTTTGCCTTATTAGTGCCGACTGATACTGCTTGCCTTATTAGTGCCATCTGATCCTCCTTGCCTTATTAGTGCCGTTGGATTCTCCTTGCCTTATTAGTGCCGTCTGATCATACGTGCCATATTAGTGCTGTCTGATCATACTTGCCTTAGTAGTGATGGCTGATACTTCTTGCCTTATTAGTGCCGTCTGATACTACTTGCCTTATTAGTGACCTCTGATACTCCTTGCCTTATTAATGCCGTCTGATAATACTTGCCTTTTTAGTGCCATCTGATCCTTCTTGCCTTATTAATGCCGTCTGATAATACTTGCCTTTTTAGTGCCGTCTGATCCTG
>NW_007153389.1:0-3982 GCF_000164805.1 Carlito syrichta | reverse complement strand
CTCGTGTGATACTACGTGCCTCATTAGTGTCCTGTGATACTATGTGCCTTATTAGTGGCGTTTGATACTACGTGCTTTTATACTGTCGTCTGATACTACATGCCTTCTTAATGTCGTCTGATACTACGGGCCATATTAGTGTCGTCTGATACTACGTGTCTTGTTACTATTGTCTGATACTACATGCCATATAATGTCGTCTGATACTACGTGTCAACTTAATGTCGTCTTATACTACTTGCCTTCCTAGTATCGTGTGATAATACTTGCCGTCTTAGTGTCGTCTGATACTACTTGCCTTGTTATTGTCGTCTGATACTACTTGCCTTCTTAGTGCCGTCTGATACTTCTTGCCTTATTAGTGCCATCTGATACTTCTTGCCTTGATAGTGCCGTCTTATACTCCTTGCCTTGTTAGTGCCATCTTATACTTCTGGATTTGTTAGTGCCGTCTGATACTACATGCCTTATTGTTTCTGTCTGGTACTACTTGCCTTATTAGTGCCGGCTGATACTACTTGCCTTCTTAGTGTCGTCTGATTCTAATTGGCTTCTTAGTGCCATCTGATCCTACTTGACTTCTTAATGTCGTCTGATAATACTTGCCTTCTTAGTGTCGTCTGATACTACTTGCCTTCAAATTTTCGTCTGATACTACTTGCCTTCTTATTGCCGTCTGGTCCTGCTTGCCTTCTTTTTTCTATCTGATACTACTTGCCATCTTAGTGTCGTTTGATATTACTTGCCTTCTTAGTGCCGTCTTATACTACTTCCTGTCTCAGTGTCGTCTGATACTCCTGTCTTTATAGTGCCATCTGATACTACTTGCCTTCTTAGTGTCACCTGATACTACTTGCCTTGTTAGTGTCTTCTGATACTACTTCCCTTCGTAGTTTCATCTCATACTGCTTGCCTTCTTAGTGTCGTCTGACACTGCTTGCCTTCTTTGTGACGTCTGATAATACTTGACTTCTTAGTGTCGTCTTATACTACTTGCCTTGTTAGTGCCATCTGATACTACTTGCCTATTTGTGCCGTGTGATACTACTTGCATTGTTAGTGCCGTCTGATATTCCATGCCTTAATAGTGGCGTTTGATATTCCATTCCTTATTACTGCCATCTGAAACTCCTTGTCTCATTAGTGCCGTCTGATACTCTTTGCCTTATAAGTGCTGTCTGATACTTCTTGCCTTATATGTGTCGTCTGATACTCCTTGCTTTATTAGTGCCGTCTGATACTCCTTGCCTTATTACTGCCATCTGATATTCCTTGCCTTATTAGTTCCATCTGATACTCCTTGCCTTATTAGTGCCGTCTGATCATACTAGCCTTTTAAGTGCTGTCTGATCGTTCTTGCCTTGATAGTGCCGTCTGATACTACTTGCCTTATTAGTGCCGTCTGATACTAAATGCCTTATTGCTGCCATCTGGTACTACTTGCCTTATTAGTGAGGTGTGATACTACTTGCCTTCTTAGTGTCGTCTGATACTACTTGCCTTGTTAGTGTCATCTCATACTACTTGCCTTCTCAGTGTGGTCTGACACTACTTACCTTGTTAGTGTAGTCTGATCCTACTTGCCTTGTTAGTGCTGTCTGACACTTGATTGCCATCTTAGTGTCGTCTGATACTACTTGCCTCCTTTGTGTCATCTGATACTACTTGCCTTCTTAGTGTCGTCTGGTACTACTTGCCATCTTAGTGTCGTCTGATATTACTTGCCTTCTTAGTGTCGTCTGATACTAGTTGCCATGTCAGTGTCATCTGATATTACTTGCCTTCTTAGTGTCGTCTGATATTACTTGCCTTGTTAGTGTCGTCTGATAATACTTGCCTTGTTAGTGTCGTCTGAAAATACTTTAATTCTTAGTGTCGTCTGACACTACTTGCCTTGTTAGTGTCGTCTGATACTACTTGCCTTGTTAGTTCCGTCTGATACTACTTGCCTTCTTAGTTCCGTCTGATACTACGTGCCTTCTTAGTGTTCTCTGATGCTACTTGCCTTCTTAGTGTCGTCTGATACTACTTGCCTTCTTAGTGTCATCTGATACTACTTGCCTTCTTACTATCGTCTGATTCTACTTGCCTTCTTAGTGTCATCTGATACTGCTTGCCTTCTTCGTGTCATCTGACACTAGTTTCCTTGCTACTGTCGTCTGATACTACTGCCTTGTTAGTGTCGTCTGATACTACCTTGCCTTGCTATTGCCGTCTGATACTACTTTCCTTGTTAGTGCCATCTGATAATACTTGTGTTGTTAGTTCCGTCTGATAATACCTGCCTTGTTAGTGCCTTCTGATACTACTTGCCTTGTTAGTTCTGACTGATATTACTTGCCTTCTTAGTGTCGCCTGATACTCGTTGCCATATTAATGCCGTCTGATAACGCTTGCCTTATTTGTGCCATCGGATACTCCTTGCCTATTAGTGCCGTGTGATCTTACTTGCCTTATTAGTTCTGTCTGATACTACTTGCCTTATTAGTGACGTCTTATACTACTTACCTCATTAGTGCCATCTGATACTCCTTGCCTTATTAGTGCCGTCTGATACTACTTGCCTTATTAGTGCCGTCTGATACTACTTGCCTTATTAGTGACGTCTGATCCTACTTGCCTTATTAGTGACGTCTGATCCTACTTGCCTTATTAGGACCATCTGATCCTACTTGCCTTATTAGTGCCGTCTCATACTCCATGCCTATTAGTGAAGTCTGATACTCCTTACTTTATTAGTGCCGGCTGATACTACTTGCCTTATTAGTGACGTCTGATACTACTTGCCTTCTTAGTGCCGTCTGCTACTACTTGTCTTATTAGTTCCATCTAATATTCCTTGCATTATTAGTGCCGTCTGATACTCCTTGCCTTATTAGTGCTGTCTGATGCTCCTTACTTGTTTATTGCCATCTGATGCTCCTTGCCTTATTAGTGCCGTCTGATTCTCCTTGCTTTGATAGTGCCGTCTTATACTCCTTGACTTATTAGTGCCCTCTGATACTCCTTGCCTGATTAGTGCCGTCTGATGATCCTTACTTGATTAGTGCCGTCTGATGCTCCTTACTTGATTAGTGCCGTCTGATACTCCTTGCCTTATTAGTGCCATCTGATCCTCCTTGTCTTATAAGTTCCGTCTGAACCTCCTTGCCTTATTAGTGCCGTCTGATCACACTTGCCTTCTTAGTGCTGCCTGATACTACTTGCCTTATTATTTCCGTCTGATACTCCTTGCAATATTAGTGCTGGCTGATACTCCTTGCCTTATTAGTGTTGCCTGATGCTCCTTACTTGATTAGTGCCATCTGATACTCCTTGCACTATTATTTCTGTCTGATACTTCTAGCCTTATTACTGTCATCTGATACTGCTTACCTCATTAGCTCCCTCTGATACTCCTTACTTGATTAGTGCCCTCTGATACTCCTTGCCTTACTAGTGCCGTCTGATACTCCTGGCCTTATTAGTGCCGTCTGATACTCCTTGCCATATTATTGCCGTCTGATACTCCTTGCCTTATTAGTGCCATTTGATACTCCTTGCCTTATTAGTGCTGTCTGATATTCCTTGCATTATTAGTGCCGTCTGATCTTACTTGACTTATTATTGCTGTCTGATACTCCATGCCTTATTAGTGCCGTCTGATACTCCTTGGGTTTTAGGGACGTCTGATACTGCTTGCCTTATTAGTGCCGTCTGATCCTACTAGCCTTATCAGTGTCGTTTGACACTCCTTGCCTTTTTAATACCATGTGATCCTAATTGCCTAAGTCCCATGTGAACCTACTTGCCTTATTAATGCTGACTGATACTACTTGCCTTATAAGTTCCGTCTGACTCTACTTGCCTTTTTAGTGCCGTCTGAGTCTACTTGCCTTATTAGTGCCATCTGATCCTACTTGTCTTATTATTGCCGTCTGATCCTATGTGCCTTATAATGCCGTCTGATCCTACTTGCCTTATTAATGCCATCTGATCCTGA
>NW_007153388.1:0-801 GCF_000164805.1 Carlito syrichta | reverse complement strand
TCTTAGTATCATCTGACACTAGTTGCCTTGCTACTCTCTCTGATACTACTGCATGTTAATGTCGTCTAATACTGCTTGCCTTGCTAGTGCCGTCAGATACTACTTCCTTGTTAGTGCCATCTGATACTACTTGCGTTGTTAGTGCCGTCTGATAATACTTACCTTGTTAGTGCCGCCTGATACTACTTGCCTTGTTAATGCCGACTGATACTACTTGCTTTCTTAGTGCCATCTGATACTCGTTAGTGCTGTCTATTACCCCATGCCTTATTAGTGCCATTGGATTCTCCTTGCCTATTAGTGCCGTCTGATCTTACATGCTTACATGCTGATCTTATTAGTGCTGTCTGATACTACTTGCCTTATTAGTGGCGTGTGATACTCCTTACCTTATTTGTGCCATCTGATACTCCTTGCCTTATTAGTGCCGTCTGATACTCCTTGCCTTATTAATGCCGTCTTATACTGCTTGCCTTATTAGTGCCGTCTGATCCTACTTTCCTTATTAGTGCCGTCTGATACTACTTGCCTTATTAGTGCCGTCTAATACTCCTTGCCTTATTAGTGCTGTCTGATACTCCTTGCCTATTAGTGCCTCCTGATACTCCTTGCGTTTTTAGTGCCGTCTGATACTACTTGTCTATTATTGCCGACTGATACACCTTGCCTTATTAGTGCCGTCTGATACTGTTTGTCTTTTAGTGCCTTCTGATACTGCTTTTCTTTTTAGTGCCTTCTGATACTCCTTGCCTTATTAATGTCATCTGATCCTCCTTCTGTTATTAGTGCCGTCTGATCCTC
>NW_007153387.1:0-2258 GCF_000164805.1 Carlito syrichta | reverse complement strand
TCTTTTTCTATCTGATACTACTTGCCATCTTAGTGTCGTTTGATATTACTTGCCTTCTTAGTGCCGTCTGATACTACTTCCTGTCTCAGTGTCGTCTGATACTACTTGTCTTTATAGTGCCATCTGATACTACTTGCCTTCTTAGTGTCACCTGATACTACTTGCCTTGTTAGTGTCTTCTGATACTACTTCCCTTCGTAGTTTCATCTCATACTGCTTGCCTTCTTAGTGTCGTCTGACACTGCTTGCCTTCTTTGTGACGTCTGATAATACTTGACTTCTTAGTGTCGTCTTATACTACTTGCCTTGTTAGTGCCATCTGATACTACTTGCCTATTTGTGCCGTGTGATACTACTTGCATTGTTAGTGCCGTCTGATATTCCATGCCTTAATAGTGGCGTTTGATATTCCATTCCTTATTACTGCCATCTGAAACTCCTTGTCTCATTAGTGCCGTCTGATACTCTTTGCCTTATAAGTGCTGTCTGATACTTCTTGCCTTATATGTGTCGTCTGATACTCCTTGCTTTATTAGTGCCGTCTGATACTCCTTGCCTTATTACTGCCATCTGATATTCCTTGCCTTATTAGTTCCATCTGATACTCCTTGCCTTATTAGTGCCGTCTGATCATACTAGCCTTTTAAGTGCTGTCTGATCGTTCTTGCCTTGATAGTGCCGTCTGATACTACTTGCCTTATTAGTGCCGTCTGATACTAAATGCCTTATTGCTGCCATCTGGTACTACTTGCCTTATTAGTGAGGTGTGATACTACTTGCCTTCTTAGTGCCGTCTGATACTACTTGCCTTGTTAGTGTCATCTGATACTACTTGCCTTCTTAGTGTGGTCTGACACTACTTACCTTGTTAGTGTAGTCTGATCCTACTTGCCTTGTTAGTGCTGTCTGACACTTATTGCCATCTTAGTGTCGTCTGATACTACTTGCCTCCTTTGTGTCATCTGATACTACTTGCCTTCTTAGTGTCGTCTGGTACTACTTGCCATCTTAGTGTCGTCTGATATTACTTGCCTTCTTAGTGTCGTCTGATACTAGTTGCCATGTCAGTGTCATCTGATATTACTTGCCTTCTTAGTGTCGTCTGATATTACTTGCCTTGTTAGTGTCGTCTGATAATACTTGCCTTGTTAGTGTCGTCTGAAAATACTTTAATTCTTAGTGTCGTCTGACACTACTTGCCTTGTTAGTGTCGTCTGATACTACTTGCCTTGTTAGTTCCGTCTGATACTACTTGCCTTCTTAGTTCCGTCTGATACTACGTGCCTTCTTAGTGTTCTCTGATGCTACTTGCCTTCTTAGTGTCGTCTGATACTACTTGCCTTCTTAGTGTCATCTGATACTACTTGCCTTCTTACTATCGTCTGATTCTACTTGCCTTCTTAGTGTCATCTAATACTGCTTGCCTTCTTCGTGTCATCTGACAATAGTTTCCTTGCTACTGTCGTCTGATACTACTGCCTTGTTAGTGTCGTCTGATACTACCTTGCCTTGCTATTGCCGTCTGATACTACTTTCCTTGTTAGTGCCATCTGATACTACTTGCGTTGTTAGTGCCGTCTGATAATACTTACCTTGTTAGTGCCGTCTGATACTACTTGCCTTGTTAATGCCGACTGATACTACTTGCTTTCTTAGTGCCATCTGATACTCGTTAGTGCTGTCTAATACCCCATGCCTTATTAGTGCCATTGGATTCTCCTTGCCTATTAGTGCCGTCTGATCTTACATGCCTTATTAGTGCTGTCTGATACTACTTGCCTTATTAGTGGCGTGTGATACTCCTTACCTTATTTGTGCCATCTGATACTCCTTGCCTTATTAGTGCCGTCTGATACTCCTTGCCTTATTAATGCCGTCTTATACTACTTGCCTTATTAGTGCCGTCTGATCCTACTTTCCTTATTAGTGCCGTCTGATACTACTTGCCTTATTAGTGCCGTCTAATACTCCTTGCCTTATTAGTGCTGTCTGATACTCCTTGCCTATTAGTGCCTCCTGATACTCCTTGCGTTTTTAGTGCCGTCTGATACTACTTGTCTATTATTGCCGACTGATACACCTTGCCTTATTAGTGCCGTCTGATACTGCTTGTCTTTTAGTGCCTTCTGATACTGCTTTTCTTTTTAGTGCCTTCTGATACTCCTTGCCTTATTAATGTCATCTGATCCTCCTTCTGTTATTAGTGCCGTCTGATCCTCCTTGTCTTATAAGTGCCGTCTGATCCTCCTTGCCTTATT
>NW_007153386.1:0-888 GCF_000164805.1 Carlito syrichta | reverse complement strand
CTTAGTGTCATCTGACACTACTTGCGTTCTTAGTGTTGTCTGATACTACTTGCCTTGTTAGTGCCGTCTGATACTGCTTGCCATCTTATTGTTGTCTGATACGACTTGCCTTCTCAGTGTCGTCTGATACTACTTGCCTACTTAGTGTCGTCTGATACTACTTGCCATCTTAGTGTCATCTGATAGTACTTGCCTTCTTAGTGTCTTCTGATACTACTTGCCATCTTAGTGTCGTCTGATAGTACTTGCCTTCTTAGTGTCTTCTGATACTACTTGCCATCTTAGTGTCATCTGATAGTACTTGCCTTCTTAGTGTCTTCTGATACTACTTGCCAACTTAGTGTCGTCTGATACTACGTGCCTTTTAGTGTCGTCAGATACTACTTGCCTTGTTAGTGTCATCTGATACTAATTGCCTTCTTAGTGTCGTCTGACACTACTTGTTAGTGTTGTCTGATACTACTTGCCTTGATAGTGCCATCTGATACTACTTGGCATCTTAGTGTCGTCTGATAGTACTTGCCTTCTTAGTGTCTTCTGATACTACTTGCCATCTTAGTGTCGTCTGATAGTACTTGCCTTCTTAGTGTCATCTGATACTACTTGCCATCTTAGTGTCATCTGATACTATGTGCCTTTTAGTGTCGTCTGATACTACTTGCCTTGTTAGTGTCATCTGATACTACTTGCCTTCTTAGTGTCATCTGACACTACTTGCCTTGTTATTGCCGTCTGATACTACTTGCCAACTTATTGTCGTCTGATACTACTTGCCTTCTCAGTGTCGTCTGATACTAGCCTTCTTAGTGTCGTCTGATACTACTTGCCATTTTAGTGTCGTCTGATTGTACTTGACGTCTTAGTGCCATCTTATACTAGTTTCCATCT
>NW_007153385.1:0-691 GCF_000164805.1 Carlito syrichta | reverse complement strand
TAGTGCCGTCAGATACTTCTTGCCTCGTTAGTTCTGACTGATACTATTTTCCTTATTAGTATCGTGAGATTCTACTTGCCTTATTAGTGTCGTGTGATACTATGTGCCTTGTTAGTGTCATATGATACTATGTGCCTTATTAGTATCGAGTGATACTACATGCCTTATTAGTGTCGTATGATAATACGAGACTTATTAGTGTCTTGTGATACTATGTGCATTGTTACTGTCCTGTGATATTACGTGACTCATTAGTATCAGGTGATCCTACGTGCCTTATTAGTGTCGTGTGATACTACGTGCCTGATATGTGTCATGTGATAATACGTGCTTTCATAGTGTCGTCTGATTCTACGTGCCTTCTTAGTGTCGTCTGATATTACGTGCCTTATTAGTATCGTCTGATACTACGTGTCATCTTAGTGTCATCTGATACTCCATGTGATCTTAGTGTCGTCTCATAATACTTGCCTTCGAAGTGTTGTCTGATACTACTTGCCTTCTTAGTGTCGTCTGATACAACTTGCCTTCTTAGTGTCATCTGGTACAACTTGCCTTCTTAGTGTCTTCTGATACTACTTGCCTTCTTAGTGTCATCTGATACTACTGGCCTTGTTATTGCCATCAGATACTACTTGCCTTTTTATTGCCATCTGATACTACTTGCCTTGTTAGTGCCGTCTGATACTCG
>NW_007153384.1:0-9743 GCF_000164805.1 Carlito syrichta | reverse complement strand
GAGATGCCAAGGTATTTCATTTTTTTGTGGCTATTTTGAATGGAATTGTGGTTTTTATTTGGGTTTCTCTTTGTTTATTATTGGTGTAAAGAAATGTGATTGTCTTTTGTACATTTATTTTATATCCTGAGACTTTGCCGAAGGCCTTTATCAGTGTAAGATTTTTGACAGATTCTCTTGGGTTTTCAAGGTTCACAATCATATCATCTGCAAAGAGAGATAACTTGACTTCCTCTTTTCCTATTTGGATATGCCTGACTGCCTTCTCTTCTCTGATTGCTCTAGCCAGGATTTCCAATACTATATTGAAGAGGAGGGGTGAGAGTGGGCATCCTTGTCTTGTTCCAGTTTTCTGGGGAAATGGTTCCAAATTTTGTTCATTTAGGAGTATGCTGGCTGTGGTTTTCTCGTACATGGTTTTACTACTTTGAGATATGTTCCCTGTATGCCTAGATGTTCGAGGTTTTTTAATTAAGAAGGGTGCTGGAATTTATCAAAAGTTTTTTCTGCACCTAATGATATAATCATGTGACTTTTGTTTTGACATCTGTTGATGTATTTAATTACATTTATTGCTTTACAAATGTTGAACCAGCCTTGCATCCCAGGATGAAGCCTACTTGGTCATAATGGATGATTTTTGAGATGTGTTGCTGAATCCAGTTTGCTAGGATCTTGTTGAGAATTTTAGCATCTATGTTCATCAAAGATATTGGCCTGTAGTTCTCATTTTTTGTTGGATCTTTACCTGGCTTGGGTATCAATGTGATGTTAGCTTCATAAAATGATTTCGGGAGGGTTTCATCTTTCTCAATCACCTGAAATAGCTTCAGTAGGATTGGAATCAGTTCCTCCTTAAATGTCTTGTAGAATTCTGATGGAAAGCCATCTGCTCCAGGCCTTTTTTTTGTAGGTAGTTTTCTTATTACATAGTCAATTTTCTTTATTGTTATAGGTCTATTTAGGGTCTCAGTTTCTTCTTTTTTCAACCTAGGTAGGTTGTGTGATGACAGAAAGTCCTCCATGTTCTTGAGGTTTTCAAGTTTGTTTCCATACAAGTGTACATAGTAGTCTCTGATGACCTTTTTGTATTTCTTCAGGGTCAGATGTGACTTCATCTTTTGTGTTTCTGATTGTGCATATTTGGGTTTTTTCTTTCTTTTTCTTGGTCAATCTAGCTAGGGGACCATCGTTCTTGTTTATCCTTTGGAAGAACCAGCTTTTTGTTTCATTGATTTTTTGTATTGTCTTTTTGTCTTCTATGTCCTGGATTTCGGCTTTTATTTTGGTGATCTGGATTCTTCTGCTGAAATTAGGGTTTTTGTGGTCTTACTTTTCCAGCTTTCTTAGGTGGCTTTTTAGGCTGTTAATTTGTGCTCCTTCCATTTTCTTCAGTGCGTTTGTAGGGATATAAACTCCCTTCCTTACTACAGCTTGTAAGGCATCCCAGAGATTTTTGTAAGATGTCTCTTTCATTTGTTTCCAGTATCTTTTGATCTCTGTTTTGATTTCATCATTGACCCAGGAGTTGTTTAGTATCATGCTGTTTAGTGACCATGTCTTTGTGGGTTTTGGGGGGACCCTGTTGATGTTAATGTTTATTTTTATTCCACTGTGGTCCGAGAAGGTGCATGGTAGAATTTCGGTCATTTTAAATTTGCTTATGTTTGATTTATGGCCTATTATGTGGTCAACCTTAGAATATGTTCCCATGTGGTGATGAGTAGAATGTGTATTCTCTGGTCTTTTGATGGAGTGTTCTGTAGGTATCAATTAAGTCCATTTGGTCCAGAGTCACATTGAGGTTCTGGATCTCCTTGTTGATATTCTGTCCCAATGATCTGTCTAGTGTTGTGAGTGGGGTATTAAAGTCCCCAGTTATGATGGTGTTAGAGTCAACATCCTCCTGTAGTTTTCCTAGGAGTTGCTTTATAAAAGTTGGTGCACCTATGTTAGGTGCATGTATGTTTAGGATAGATATTTCTTGTTGATGGAGTGAACCTTTTATCATTATGTAGTGGCCCTCTGTATCTTTTTTAATTTTTGATAGCTTAAATGGTATTTGGTCTGAAATTAGGATCACACTCCTCCTTTCTTTTGATTCCATTCACCTGGAAATTTGTTTCCCATCCTCTTACTTTGAGTCTGTGCATGTCCTTTCTAGTGAGATGGGCTCTTGAAGGCAGTATATTGTTGCCTGTTGATATTTTATCCATTTTGCCATTCTGTGTCTTTTCAGTGGTGCATTTAGTCCATTCACATTCAGCCTAATTATTGAAATGTGAGAGTTCATCCCTATCATAGAGTTCTTATAGAGTTGTTCTTCCATTTGGTTTATTGCCTTTCTTTTGTTTTGGGGGTTGGTTCATGTGTATTTTATTCTTTTGCCTGTGCTCTTGTGAAGAACTTTGTTCTTTTTTTCCCCTTTTCTTCTGTGTTTAGTACTTTCTTGAGTGTTTCATGTAGAGGTGGTTTGGTGACAGTGTAAGTTCTTAGGGATTGGATTCCTGGGAAAGATTTTAATTCTCCCTCACTAATGAAGCTTAACCTGCCTGGGTAGGTTATTCTTGGCTGAAATTGTTTATCTTTTAGGACTTTGAAAATAGGGGTCCAAGTTCTCCTAGTCTGCAAGGTTTCTGTAGATAAACCTGCTGCTATTCTAATTGGTTTTCCTTGGCAGGTGATCTGGTTTTTTCTCTTGCTGCCTTTAGGATTTTTTCTTTTATGCTTACTTTGTTTAGGCAAATTATTATGTGTCTAGGAGTTGGTTTTCTCTTTTGTTGTCTTGCAGGGATTCTCTGAATCTCTTGTGTTTGAGTTTTTGCATCACTGATTAGATAGGGGAAATTTTCTTGAATGATCTCATGGAAGGTTTGTTCCAGTGTGGTCTCTGTCTCTCTTTCTGCCTCAGGAAGGCCAATTACTCTTAGGTTCTGTCTCTTGAAGTAATCGCTCATCTCTTGAAGTTTTTTTTCTGTCTTTTTGAGCTTGTTTTCTGTGTTTTTGAGTGTTTGGGTTAGTTCTATATTTTGGTCCTCAAGCTCTGAGATTCTTTTTTTCTGCTTGGATTATTCTGCTTTCCATGCTTATCAGTTTGTTATTTATTTCATTCACGGTATTCTTTATTACTGTTATCTCAGATATCAGATCCTTTCTAGTCTCTTCTTGAGTCTCCCCAATTCTTTTTAATCTCTCCATTAATGTCTTGATATCTAGGTTTGTAGTTTGAGACCAGTCATTCGGGGGCTCTTCATTGTTTGTATTCCGAAGTCAGTTTTCTCAGTGTCTGCCCTCCCAGGGGTCTGGGAGAAACCCATATTCTTCTTTTGATTTTTCTTCATTTGTGTAGATTTTTCTCTCGTCTCTTAGTGGCTAAAGTCCCTTGAACTCTAATCTCCAGACTCTCCCCTCTGTTTTTGTTTCAGGCAGCTAGCCTACTGCCTGGGTAATCTGTGACTTGTCTCTGTTCAGCGTAGGGGAGGTGCTTTGTCTCCTGTTTGATGACATTAGCGTGGGAACTGAGGTGGAGGCTCTGATAGGTGGGCAGGGCGATGCAAATCTGCCTTGAAAATGGCGGAGGTGGTAGTTTTACTTTCACTTTTAAGGATGCTCGTGTTGGTCTCTAGGCGGGACCAGCTGCACAGCTGGGTGCTGGATCTGGGGTGTCACCAGCAGGCTGGGTGGAGGAGAGACCCGGGGGCTCCCTCCTCTGGAGCTGGAAGCCTCTGATCAGCACCTTACACAAGCTCCCTTACACAAACTTGTGGTCACACGCTGAGTGCCTCAGCCAGGGTGGGCCTGGGGTTCCAGATCTCCAAAGCTCCAGAGGGCAGGTGGTGGCTCTGGGTCCCTCACAGGGCACTTCAGCCAGAAATGGGAATGGTATCTTTGAGGGGCGGGTGCCCAGAGCCTCCATGGGTGACTGGCAGCTTGGTGCTGGGTGCTGGTCATGATGATGTAACCAGGGAGGGAGGGGAGATCTGGGATTCGGGATTCCCCAGTGGGCCGGAGTTACATATAGTGGATTATCCACCGCTAGGTCACAGTATCTGGCCCTGTGTGGGACCAAAGGTCCTGGGGCCTCATACCAGTGCGGCTGGCTGTGGGCAGGGGATTGCAGGAAGAAAAGTAAGAGTCTTTTTGGGAACTCACATTCGGAGAGTCTCACGGGTCCACCTATGCTGTCACCATCTTCAGGAGTCAGGCCCTTATTTGCTATTTTCTATTGCCATTTTGGGTTTTTTTTTGTTGTTGTTTTGTTTTGTTTTGTTTGTCTACCCTAGCATGTATAACTTCATATTACTTTTTTTAAAGATCATTTTAAATTATTTTATTACTCTCCTGCCACTAGTTCATGTCCTTGTTACAGTTCCTTTGGATTTGCTTCAAATTCTTGTTATTTACTGCTGTATAACTTTATTGAAAATTAGTGACTAAAGTAATTTTTTATGTCTCTTATAGGTTGACTGGCAGTTCTCTTACTCCACGCGGTATCAGCTGGGGTCACACAAGTATAATTAGTTGGTAGCTGGGCTGGGTCTGAAAGATGGGGAAAAGGCTCCCTTTACATGCTTGGTACCTCTGCTGAATTGGGTTGAGTGGCTGAAGGACCTTGTTTCTCCGCCAGGTGGATTCCTTCCTTCAGCAGTCTAGACTTACTTCCCTCAAGCACAACAGGTGGTTTCCGAGAGACCAGAAGTAGATGCTGCCAGTGTTCTTGAAGTCTAAGCTCAGAACTGGCACAGTGTCCGTCACTTCTGCCATATCCTCTTGGTCCAGGCCAGAGCTGAGAAGAGAGGAAATAGAGTCCCTTTCTTGAAAGGAGGAATGACATGCAATAAGAGGAATTGTTGGTGGCCATCTTTATTTAATTTATTTTTTTCACATTCTATTTTTTAAAAATTTTGAATGTGTGGGGTTCAATTCAGGATTAGGTATACAAATGTTCATTATGCAGTTACCCTTGATGATCAGGTGTGCCCCCCCAGCAGTTTCCCACTGCTGCCAGTCCCACCCCCACCCCCTGGCAGTTTCCCACTACTGGGTGGACATCTTTAAAGACAATCTACCAGTTTGGCTACCTGTGTAGAAGCCCATTTTTTGGGAGGGTACAATTTACCAGTTATATACTATACAGACTTAGCTTCTGCCCAGAATTTTTCCCCAGCGACATCTATGTTCAATTGAATTCCATGGTAAGCACAGGTAAAACATATGCAATGGGTTCAGTATCAACCTAAGGCAGAGAAACTATTACTTGGACCTTTTCTAATTACTTGCCACAGTTTTAATAAGTATGTGTCTGTCTCCCCGTCCCCTGCCTGGATCCAAACCCAACTATGTCATGTTTTTATGACCTCCTTTAAATTTTTTTGAGCCTCACTGCTTTCTGGTATTGTGACATCCTCTGCAGGTCATTTGTTCTTAGTTACATTTCGCTTGCATCTTCTGAACAGGGTTCCCTTCTCAGTACTCTCTTCCCAATGTTCTGGAAAATAGTAGCTTTGTTTCCAGTTGTAGGGTCCTTGTTCCAGATTCTGCTCTTATTGGGTCTAATGGTCTTAATTCCTTTATATTCAAAATAAATTGATAGGTTCAAATCTATTTTAATTTTTTAAAACAGAGTAAAATGTATGAATTTATCCCTAGGGTACACTGGGATCCATAGGCTGTAAGGGGCCCATGTGCATAAAAAGTTTTAATAATTTTGATAGCTGTCATTATATCTTTTCAAAATAAAATTTTGTTTTTTGAATAAAACCAAATTTGGCCAGATTTTCTTAACAGTCTGGCAGCAATATTATGCTGCTGACATATGTATTTTAATTTTTCACAGGCTTTCACAGAAATAGAGTAGGTAAGCTCCAAATTTGTAAAAGAAATCTATATTTTATTCAAAAAACATTTAAAATATTGTATTATTCTGTAAATTGCTTGATACACTAAACCTCATTGAACTAATGTCTAAGTGAATAAGCTGTTGCAAGACCAAATTACAGATTATCAAATAAAGTGTAAACAAGCTGGACTCGGTGGTTCAACCTCTAATCCCATGCCTTGGGAGGCTGAGGTGAGTGGATTGCCTGAGCCTGAAGGTTCAAGACCCACCTAGGCAACTTGGTGAGACCTCATCTCTACAATAAATCAAAAAATTAGCCAGGTGTGGTAGCACATGGCTGTAGTTCCAGCTACTTGGAAGGCTGAGGTGGAAGGACCACCAGAGTCCAGCAGGTCGAGGCTGCAGTGGCCAGAAGTGGTCACTGCACTCCAGTCTGGGTGACAGAGTAAGGCTCCAACACAAAAGTTAAAAAATAAAATAAAATAATGTGTAAACTTTCACCTCTAAACAATATCACTGAGCAGGTCAAATTTGTCTTTCGTAATTCAGAATTTTTTGGCTAATGAAAAATTTAAAATGAAATGAATGCATTTATTATTGTGCAAGTTTTTGGGGGGAAAGTGTGTTGTGCTTGTATTGCTTTAATGTGTAAAAAAAAGTATACACATGTCATGTTTTGTTCTCTTTTCTTTTAGAAATGAGATCTCACTATATTTTCCAGGCTGGAGTGCAGTGGCTATTCACAGGTGCAATCCTAGGCACTAAAAACTCCTGGTCTTGAGGAATTCTCCAACCTCACCACCCGGCGCAGCTGGGACCATGGGCATGCACCACTGCACCAGACATAAATATATCTTATTTGGAAGTCAGGATCTCTCCGAAAGGGCTTTGAGTATTGTCAGGTTTTTAGAACAGAAAAGTCTCTATTGGCAGTGGCAAAGGTTAAGAATTGTCTTAACAGGAGATTACTTTTATATAGTTGGATACATCTTAGCTATAAGAACAAAGAAATCTCTGTTAGAATCATTTATTAGTATATCTGTTAACAATGCCTATACCTCATAAAGCCTAGGTAGAAATTGTCCTTTTAAGACTCACCTGCTTTTCAATTCAAAAAAACTTTCATAGTCAAAATGTCATTGAGATCTGATAAATCAAAATTTTGTATTCTCTACATTGTCTGATTTGACATTGACTTTCTGAACCTGGGCAGGCCTCACCAGCTAAGTCAAGCTGATTACTTGCTTGTATTTCTGATTCTAATTTTATAAATTCAAAAGCATGAAAATTTCATTGTGAAGAAGTAAAAAGTATTTTCAGTAGATGTATGCAAATCATGACTAGTTATTGCTCTGTGTAATTTTATTAAAAGTAAAATTATAAAAAATTAAGAATTTTCTGATGCAGTCATAAATTATGTGAGTGCTAGTTTTTTCTAAAGTGTGCTATTTATTAATTTTATTTTTTGACAGTTCCCATCACCATAGCTATAGCACAAATTCTTTCCCTAAGTGAAAATATTAATTTCAAAATCTACTTAAGGAATACTATGGGAAAACAATGTGTAACAATCTATCATGACTCAGTATGGATGCTCAAGTGGTTAAAAAAATGAAAGTTTAAAACATTGATTATTTTGTCAGTGCCAAGTCATAACTAAATTCTCCAAAATTTGTTTTAAAATTTATATTTTGTTTGAATTGACACAATATTGAGAATTTATCAGTAAAGTTGAAGTTTTCAGTTTCAAAGTAAATATTATACATTTTTTAGTTTTCTAGTGTATTCATTGTCTTCTTTTTTCTCTTTTTGACAAAATTTACTTACATCTTTCACTTTAAGAACATTTTTCCATACCACATTTCTCCATGTTGTCTCGTTTTATCCACATCTATTGTTTCCCTCATTCCATTCATGCTTGATCCTTTTATTTGCTCTGACCCTGTGACTCGGAGCTCCTATGTGTCCATGTCTATGTTAGCAGCAACAGTAAATAGACCTTCTAGTGACTAAGCAAACATTTATTCAGCACCAATTATGTGTGCTTGATTTTGGAGATAAGAGAATGATAGTCCCTTTAGGGTGAGTGGGGTTATGTCATCTTCATCCTTCATACTTAACACACACCTAACCCATAGTAGACCTTCCATAAATTATTAACAGTATCTCAAAATGGCAATTTACCTTGTAAAGCATCTCATCAGTATTGACTATTTCTTCTTAGTTGCAGTAATGTTTATCCAAATTTTGGGGGCCATTTTGTGCCAATAAGTAAAATACTGGGAAACAAATATTGTTAAATTTTCAGATGAAATTCACTACCATGGCAACAAATTGCTTAATGAGGAACCCACACTGTGTAAACATTGCTTCAAGTGCTCTAGTGCTGTGTTAAACCAGGTAGTAATGCAGCTTCTGGTTGGTCTCATGACTTTCTGGTTGGGATATCTACTGTAGATAAAGCAATCTGTGCAGTGCTAGTTTCATGGGTGTCATCTGAAGTTGGCCTTTTATTTTGTGCCCTAAAGACCAAAAAGTTGAAGAATACAGAATGCATAACAAAATTAGGTTGTGTATTTTAAAAACATACAGTATAATTATTTGTATTCATATTGTAAGTGAAGCAAATAAGATAAAATTTGTAAAATTAAGATATTTGTAAAGTTAAATTATGGCCAGGCTCAGTGGCTCAGCCTATAATCCCAGAAATTTGGGAGGCCAAGGAGAGTGGATTGCCTGATCCTGTGGATTCAAGATCAGCCCGGGCAACTTGGTGAGACCTTGTCTCTACAACAAATCAAAAATTAGCCAGATGTGGTAGCAGGCACCTGTAGTTCCACCTACTTGGAAGACTGAGGTGGAAGGAGTCTAGAAGGTCAAGACTCTGGTGGCCATGGGTGTGCCACTGCACTCCAGCCTGGGCAATGGAGTGAGACTCCAACTTTAAAAAAAAATGTTAAATCATTTAATTTTTTATTTCTGAGAAAAAATACATAAATATTTTAAAACTTAAAAAATACATACCAGAAAAATCTTATAACTATTCCCCAAACCTTCTTCTGTGGGTAATCAAAATGAAATTGAACTGAGAGGACATGTACACATTAAATCATTCAATTATTGACATCCTGACCTTGCAAATGTAGCTTAATATAATTTCTGTTAGGTTAAACTGTCTCCTAGAACAGTGAAAACTACAATCACATTTTATGCTTGAAATGGTTTGTATATTGTATGGCACTGAGTCACACATACTTTTGAAATCTCTGAAGTCTCTTTTCTTTGTTTGCCCAGCTTTCTTGTGAAGAATAAAGATCCATGTTGGCTAATTTTAACAAGTCTTCATTTTTTTCTACTTTATGATTTTTTGCTTTTTCAAGATCAGACTTGTTCACTGCCATTTTCATCCTTCCATTTTTTTTTCTTTTGTGGGGAAATTACTTCTTTCAAGAGCAAAAGAGTTGAAAAAACTCTGGAAGACTGGGAAGAGAAAGAAAGGCAAGGCAAATCTAACAATCTAAAGAACAAAGACTTGATTTTGAAATTGCAACACACACACACACACATTTATGCATTTCTGACACATTTACCAAAACTTCAACAATGTTTGTGACCCTTAGAATTGTATGTAAATAAAAAAATATTATTTAGTTCTTTTGACTTTCATTGAAAATAAATTTTGTTAACTATCTTCTTATGAAAATGTTTTAGAACTAAATACACAACACAGTTACATCTCTAGTAATACCATTAGAGCATCAATCTACTTAGAGTATGAGTTCAGCATTTTTATGCATATGTTTACAAAGATGCTCTTCTTCTATGAACTGCAGGATAGACTTAAAAGAATATAAAATTCTACAATTAGGGGGAACTGGGACAAAGTCCCAGACTCTGCATACTA
>NW_007153383.1:0-849 GCF_000164805.1 Carlito syrichta | reverse complement strand
TCGGGTTCAGCAACACATCTCAAAAATCATCCATTATGACCAAGTAGGCTTCATCCTGGGATGCAAGGCTGGTTCAACATTTGTAAAGCAATAAATGTAATTAAATACATCAACAGATGTCAAAACAAAAGTCACATGATTATATCATTAGGTGCAGAAAAAACTTTTGATAAAATCCAGCACCCCTTCTTAATTAAAAAACCTCGAACATCTAGGCATACAGGGAACATATCTCAAAGTAGTAAAACCATGTACGAGAAACCCAGAGCCAGCATACTCCTAAATGAACAAAATTTGGAACCATTTCCCCAGAAAACTGGAACAAGACAAGGATGCCCACTCTCACCCCTCCTGTTCAATATAGTATTGGAAATCCTGGCTAGAGCAATCAGAGAAGAGAAGGCAGTCAGGCATATCCAAATAGGAAAAGAGGAAGTCAAGTTATCTCTCTTTGCAGATGATATGATTGTGAACCTTGAAAACCCAAGAGAATCTGTCAAAAATCTTACACTGATAAAGGCCTTCGGCAAAGTCTCAGGATATAAAATAAATGTACAAAAGACAATCACATTTCTTTACACCAATAATAAACAAACAGAAACCCAAATAAAAACCACAATTCCATTCAAAATAGCCACAAAAAAATGAAATACCTTGGCATCTTCCTAACCAGAGACATGAAAGACCTTTACAATGAAAACTACAAATCTCTACACAAAGAAATCAAAGATGACACAAACAAGTGGAAAAATATCCCATGCTCATGAATTGGAAGAATCAACATTGTGAAGATGTCCATCTTACCTAAGGCAATCTATAGATTCATGCATACCTATCAAATTACCAGCA
>NW_007153382.1:0-2689 GCF_000164805.1 Carlito syrichta | reverse complement strand
CATCATAACTGGGGACTTTAATACCCCACTCACAACACTAGACAGATCATTGGGACAGAATATCAACAAGGAGATCCAGAACCTCAATGTGACTCTGGACCAAATGGACTTAATTGATACCTACAGAACACTCCATCAAAAGACCAGAGAATACACATTCTACTCATCACCACATGGAACATATTCTAAGGTTGACCACATAATAGGCCATAAATCAAACATAAGCAAATTTTAGAATGACCGAAATTCTACCATGCACCTACTCAGACCACAGTGGAATAAAAATAAACATTAACATCAACAAGGTCCCCCCAAAACCCACAAAGACATGGTCACTAAACAGCATGATACTAAACAACTCCTGGGTCAATGATGAAATCAAAACAGAGATCAAAAGATACTGGAAACAAATGAAAGAGACATCTTACAAAAATCTCTGGGATGCCTTACAAGCTGTAGTAAGAAGGGAGTTTATATCCCTACAAACGCACTGAAGAAAATGGAAGGAGCACAAATTAACAGCCTAAAAAGCCACCTAAGAAAGCTGGAAAAGTAAGACCACAAAAACCCTAATTTCAGCAGAAGAATCCAGATCACCAAAATAAAAGCCAAAATCCAGGACATAGAAGACAAAAAGACAATACAAAAAATCAATGAAACAAAAAGCTGGTTCTTCCAAAGGATAAACAAGAACGATGGTCCCCTAGCTAGATTGACCAAGAAAAAGAAAGAAAAAACCCAAATATGCACAATCAGAAACACAAAAGATGAAGTCACATCTGACCCTGAAGAAATACAAAAAGGTCATCAGAGACTACTATGTACACTTGTATGGAAACAAACTTGAAAACCTCAAGAACATGGAGGACTTTCTGTCATCACACAACCTACCTAGGTTGAAAAAAGAAGAAACTGAGACCCTAAATAGACCTATAACAATAAAGAAAATTGACTATGTAATAAGAAAACTACCTACAAAAAAAGGCCTGGAGCAGATGGCTTTCCATCAGAATTCTACAAGACATTTAAGGGGGAACTGATTCCAATCCTACTGAAGCTATTTCAGGTGATTGAGAAAGATGGAACCCTCCCAAAATCATTTTATGAAGCTAACATCACATTGATACCCAAGCCAGGTAAAGATCCAACAAAAAATGAGAACTACAGGCCAATATCTTTGATGAACATAGATGCTAAAATTCTCAACAAGATCCTAGCAAACTGGATACAGCAACACATCTCAAAAATCATCCATTATGACCAAGTAGGCTTCATCCTGGGATGCAAGGCTGGTTCAACATTTGTAAAGCAATAAATGTAATTAAATACATCAACAGATGTCAAAACAAAAGTCACATGATTATATCATTAGGTGCAGAAAAAACTTTTGATAAATTCCAGCACCCTTCTTAATTAAAAAACCTCGAACATCTAGGCATACAGGGAACATATCTCAAAGTAGTAAAACCATGTACGAGAATTCCACAGCCAGCATACTCCTAAATGAACAAAATTTGGAACCATTTCCCCAGAAAACTGGAACAAGACAAGGATGCCCACTCTCACCCCTCCTGTTCAATATAGTATTGGAAATCCTGGCTAGAGCAATCAGAGAAGAGAAGGCAGTCAGGCATATCCAAATAGGAAAAGAGGAAGTCAAGTTATCTCTCTTTGCAGATGATATGATTGTGAACCTTGAAAACCCAAGAGAATCTGTCAAAAATCTTACACTGATAAAGGCCTTCGGCAAAGTCTCAGGATATAAAATAAATGTACAAAAGACAATCACATTTCTTTACACCAATAATAAACAAAGAGAAACCCAAATAAAAACCACAATTCCATTCAAAATAGCCACAAAAAAATGAAATACCTTGGCATCTTCCTAACCAGAGACATGAAAGACCTTTACAATGAAAACTACAAATCTCTGCACAAAGAAATGAAAGATGACACAAACAAGTGGAAAAATATCCCATGCTCATGAATTGGAAGAATCAACATTGTGAAGATGTCCATCTTAGCTAAGGCAATCTACAGATTCAATGCAATACCTATCAAATTACCAGCAACATTCTTCTCACACCTAGAAAAAATAACACAGAAATCATATGGAAACACAAATGACCAAGAATAGCCAGAACAATCCTCAGCAAAACCCCCCCAAAACAAAGCAGGTGGTATCACATTACCAGACTTCAAACTCTACTATAAAGCTACAATCATCAAAACAGCTTGGTATTGGTATAGGAACAGGCATATAGATCAATGGAATAGAATTGAGATCCCAGAAGCAGAACCTCAATTTCTCAACCAACTCATCTTCTACAAAACATCCACCACCTATCACTGGGGAGAGGAGAACCTATTCAGTAAATGGTGCTGGGAAAACTGACTGACCATATGCAGAAGATTGAAACAGGACCCCTATCTATCCCCATACACAAAAACTGACTCCAAATGGATCAGACACCTAAATGTAAAACCTCAAACCATAAGAACCTTAGAAAATGAAGGATATACCCTCATGGAAATTGGAACTGGCATCTAATTCCTGATCAAAACTCGAAACCCACAGGCCATAAAGGGATAAGATAGACAAATGGGACCTCATTAAACTGACAAGCTTTTGCAAACCAAGAACCATCAAGAGAGCAGGAGACAGCCTACAGACTGGAAAAGTATTTGC
>NW_007153381.1:0-5284 GCF_000164805.1 Carlito syrichta | reverse complement strand
CCAAAACAAAGCAGGTGGTATCACATTACCAGACTTCAAACTCTACTATAAAGCTACAATCATCAAAACAGCTTGGTATTGGTATAGGAACAGGCATATAGATCAATGGAATAGAATTGAGATCCCAGAAGCAGAACCTCAATTTCTCAACCAACTCATCTTCTACAAAACATCCACCACCTATCACTGGGGAGAGGAGAACCTATTCAGTAAATGGTGCTGGGAAAACTGACTGACCATACGCAGAAGATTGAAACAGGACCCCTATCTATCCCCATACACAAAAACTGACTCCAAATGGATCAGAGACCTAAATGTAAAACCTCAAACCATAAGAACCTTAGAAAATGAAGGACACACCCTCATGGAAATTGGAACTGGCATCTAATTCCTGATCAAAACTCGAAACCCACAGGTCATAAGGGATAAGATAGACAAGTGGGACCTCATTAAACTGACAAGCTTTTGCAAACCAAAGAAACCATCAAGAGAGCAGGGAGACAGCTTACAGACTGGGAAAAAGTATTTGCCAACTCCAGGTCAGACAAAGGCTTAACATCTTGGATCTACAAGGAACTAAAACGTGCTGAAAAGAAAACAACAAACAACCCCATTATAAAATGGGCTAAAGATATGAACAGACACTTCACAAAGGAAGACATCTGAGCAGCCAACAGACACTTGAAGAAATGTTCTACCTCACTAATCATCAGGGAGATGCAAATCAAAACCACACTGAGATACCACCTAACTCCAGTCAGAATGGCAATTATCAATAACTCAGAAAATAATAGTTTTTGGAGAGGATGTGGTGAAAATGGAATACTCCTACACTGTTGGTGGGAGTGTAAACTAGTGCAACCTCTGTGGAAAGCAGTGTGGCGATTCCTAAAAGCTGTAAACATCAACCTCCCATATGATTCTGCAATCCCCCTACTGGGAATATACCCTGAAGAACTCAAATCACTCTATGAGAAAGATACCTGCACACGAATGTTTATCGCAGCATTGCTCACAATAGCAAGAACCTGGAACCAACCACACTGTCCATCAAAAGAGGACTGGGTTAAAAAAATGTGGTACATATACATGATGGAATACAAAATCATGAATTTCGCAGCAACCTGGGATGGAATGAACTCTCACAGAAACAAAGATCTGAGTATCACATATTCTCACTCATGAAGTGGGTCTTGATCATCCAACGCACTGCCATAATAAAATGACTGACAGTGGTGGGAAACTATGGGGGGGATGGGACTAATGGTAGTAAACATCTGTTTGGGGATGGGGAGACACCTGTTATCAACAAGAGGGCCTGAATGAAGCATATTTGTATACCTAACCCTTAACTGTACCCCACAATATCAAAATAAAAAATATTGATAAAAAAGAAAGTAGCAAATAAAGCCCAGTAAAGAGCTGGGAGGCCAATGATTGAATGTTTAGAGTAATTTAAAATGTTAACCAAAAAAGTTTCTTGAACATGAAAAAAAATTACTGTGATAAAAGAAAATTAGTAATTTTCAGTGATAGTAAAAGAGCTTACTGCATTCCAATTTGAATATGACTACAGGAGTTGGTAAAAAGGAGTCATACCAAACAAAGTAACAATAATTCCTTAGTGCTAGAAGCTATTGGTATATATTCAATTCTATAAGAATTGCTCCCTGTTATCAAAGAAGGAGCGATAAGACCTTTACTTAAATAGCCAAAGAAAGCAAACAGTGTAAGAAAAGTAGAGATAAAGTGCCATTTGTTGGCCAGATGAGATGGGAATGAGGCCTTCAGAAGTAGAAGACATTTTACAACACAATCAGGAGCCCAGAAACTGATATGTGACCTAGAAAATCAAGTGATATCAAGACACTGAGAAAACGAAGTATTCAAAATTCAAACCAGCACCTGGTGAAAGGGCTTGGCACAGTTCAGAATCACAGAAACAGACGACACAGAGCCAAGGAAGGAAAAACCAGCTGTCCTGGTCTCACTTGAGTGGTAAATGAAAATTCCCAGTGAATGGCCCAGAGGCTGCAAGTGATGAAACCAAGTAGAGTAAGGTGCTGGGGACACTCAGCTGGGATGCACAGATATGACTGTATCTGTTATTTCCTGCTGGCTTCTCTTCTGATTGTAGGGTACTGTGTTGCATGAGTTGCTAAATATTTGAACATCACCCCTGATTACAGGTGATATTGCCATGACATTGGTGTTTATCCAGAGGTATCCTTAGTGCCTAGAAACAGAAAAGATACTCAAATATACTCTGATAGAACAGATGGGTGCATAAATTTTATATTATGTCCCAACATTTTATTAAGCTATTTCTAAAGCTATATAGAAAATTCTCACTCATTCATTCATTTGCCTTATGTTTTCAGAGCTCCTATTATCATAGCTTCTACCATGACAGATGTCCTCATTAACCCAAGTGTAAATTGACTCTAAAATAAAAATAAAGAACAAAAATTTTAGAGACATATTTTTCTCAATTTGCCTAAAAAGTATACATTTCCTAGCAATAATTAGAGAACAATCTTAAAAATGGAATTTAAGATGATTGCCAAAATTAACTTGCTGTCAATTAGATATTTATCTTATTTGCAGTAGCATGAATGCAAAAAGTATGTATTTTTTTTGAGTCAGAATCTCACTCTGTTGTCCAGGCTGGAGTGCTGTGGCACACTCACAACCACCCCAGCGTTGACATTCTGGGCTCCAGCAATCCTTCTGCCTCAGTCTTCCAAGTAGCTGGAACTACAGGTGTGACTACCACACCTGGCTAATTTTTGATTTGTTGTAGAGATGAGGTCTCACCAAGTTTCCCAGGCTGGTCGGTCTCCCAAAGTGCTGGGATTACAGGCTGAGCCATTGAGTCTGGCCAAAAGCAAATATCCTATCATAAAATGTCTGGTGAATGACTGGCAATGCCCTTAACTGAGAAAGTTTCTTTTTTTAAAATTGCGACAGCAGTAACATTTTAGGATTGCTTTATTATTTCATAGCAAGAGTTACCTAGAGATCATATAGTTCTGTCATTTCGAATAGCATATAGTATTGTAATCTTTCACTGTTTGAAAAAGAAATGTGAGTCAGGGGGACTATAATTTATTATTTGCACAAACATTTAGTTCATGCTGTCATTTACATAAAGACTGTAATAGTCAAAGTGGTTCCCGGGCAAGTTTTATCTTGCATGGGAGGGCTGAGTCAATTAAATTCCTAAAATAAAGTATTAGAATGAACAAGGGTTGTTAATTACAGGTCATTACATTATTGAGCAGAAAACATCTTTGTTATATAAACATGTTTATAAAATTGCATTGCTGAGTAAGAAATTCAGTTTAATCCACAAATCACGAGGTCATATAAGAGCATTCTGTGCCTCATATAACAAGAGATGGGTGGTTGATTAGTTTAGTGGCATAGTGATGTCACCAAAGTCCTGGGGTTTCTCATAGTCCTGTTAAATTCAGCTGCTTGGCATTATTTCTGTCTTTTTCTCAAGGATCATTGGAGAGCTACTATAGATCTTGGTAACATATTCACTGTGATGTCTCCAAAGGAAAAGACAGTACTTTCCCCTTGACTTTTGTTTTTTTATTAGGGAGGAAAAAAACCACAAAATAATCTACTTAGGATGTCTAATACAGTGTTTCTATTTGTATTATGGAGGACGTGCTTACATCTGGGTGAAATGCAAGTGAAATAATTGATATTCTGGTATTTTCTGTCTTCTGTAATGTGAGGTGTTTTGTCTTTTTTAATGTTATGATCAGTCTGATGTGGTTACAAGTGAACACAGGAAAGGTTCAGAAAAACGAAGTTTATTATTCTCACCTAGAGATAGGTGCCATGGCACATCACAAAGTCCAGGTAGAAAGACACCATGGTGATCAGGAGTCAGGAGACAAGAAAGTGCAAAAGTGCTTAGGTGACAGACTTTACTGGGGTTTTCCAGGGAAAGTCAAAGCAGGGAGTTGTAAACAACTTAGAATTGTTTGGTTTTATTAATTTTGGAAGGCTTTGAGCTATAGGTATAGGTTCTTGTTGCCTGCCCCCTGGATCTGACATCATTAAGAAAAAGACATATTATGCCCTGAGGTGCACAGGCCAGATAGTAGAGATATCCCTGGCTTGACTAGTGTACACATCAAAGGCACACTTCTGGCTGAGTTCTTTGCAATCTTTAAAAATTGACTAGGCTAAAGAGAGATAGTCTGTCAGTCAGGAGGATTTTTTTAAAAACTGAAAACATCACAAAATAGAGAATATTAATATTATGCATAATCACTACAAATAATAATAATATAAAAACATAACATAAAATATATATTAGTTTATATGTATTTTTCTGTCGATTGCATATATTCTTTATATGTATACAGATGAACAGATTGATGGTGAACTCTTTTCTCAAGAAGAAAAGATGAAAGAAAGTTGAGGGAAAGGGAAAAAAATGTGTGTTTACCACAGAGAGCAGGAAAAACCCCCAATAACATTAAGACCTAAGAAATTGCAATGAGAACACAATATCATTTTATGGTATACCTCCAAAAAATGCATGAAATAGACCTAGAACATAATTATGAGGAAATATCAGATAAACCAAAGTTAATGAATATTCTAACAAATGTCCTATAATCTTCAAAACTCTAAGAACTACCTTGGAATGAATGAGACTACAGGAATACCATAACTAAATTCTATGTAAGATTTGAATGAGGTTATTCCATTATTGGGACATTAATAAAACTGGAAAGGGAACTGGGAGTTAAATGGCAGTACTAGCTTAGTACAGATTTTCCAATCTTGATGAATATTCAATGGACATGTGGAAGATTGTCTTGACTGTTAAATAATGAATTACAGATTAATTGGAAACTATTATGTCTATACATCACTGAAATAATCATAAAGGTAGCATGTCTACAATCTATTCTCAGATTACTAAGAAAAAAACAGGCTTTGTACTATTTTTTAACTTTTGAATTGACATTATTAATAAATGAAAACAAAACAACAATATCAACAAATTAAACCCAGGAGGAGAACAGTCAAAAGTTCAAGTAGGAAACCTCATCTGCTGAAGGTTTTCTAGTCCCTGACATTGTTTCCTAGAGAGGAAAAGGCAAAGGAAGAAAGAATTTCTAAAGTGTGCAAGCTTGCTAAAGGGGATGAAGAAGAAGAGCCCTTCGACAAGGGGCTAGAGCATTAAACTTTGTGAATCCCTTAGACAAAGGTCTTTTCTTGTAAGGTAACTGAGGACCCAGGCCTGAGGGTG
>NW_007153380.1:0-760 GCF_000164805.1 Carlito syrichta | reverse complement strand
CTTCATCATCAGAACCATCAATGAGATTCAAAACTGAAAGACAAGAGAAAGAAGAAGGACTTCACCTTGGTAGAGGCTGCCATTCTGGACCAGGCAGCGATCTGCATTGCCCCGCCCAGCTCCACCCAGCTCCACCCAGGCTCCAACTTGGGACCTAAAGCAATCTCATCTAAATGGGAGTGATAGAAGCACCTCTCCTATGCTGGATTAGACACAGATCAGATCTGACTGGCAGTCTTGACAGCAAGCCAATGGAGTCCAGAACTGATCCACCTTCCTCTCACAGTAGGTTTGGGGCATCTGACTTAAGCTGTGAGCACATCATCCTGCACTGAGAGCTAGAGATCAGAGCTGAAAGGATGTTGGACTTAAAGGAATGAATTCAGAGTGAGCTTGGTTCCTTGTTTTTATTTTAATTTTTTTTCTGTTTTAATTATTTTTGTCTTTTTTAATTTTAGTCTTTTTCTCTTTGTTTTTGGTAACTTTTTAATACTTGTTTTGTTTCTGTTGTTTTACTGATTTTTCTCTATTCCTTTTTATCTTTTTGAAGTTAATGTCTACTCTACATTTTCTGTGCACATGTGTTTATATTTTACTCTCTAGACTTCCTGTTTGTGTATGGGAAGAGTACATCAACAGGCAAGTTTTTGCTGAAGTGTGTGTTTGTATTATTATCTATATGTTTTACTTGGGTTTTTTTTACCTTTTTCTGCCTTTGTGTCTCTTTTCATTTGTTAGTTGGGTACATCTGTCTGTTTTC
>NW_007153379.1:0-784 GCF_000164805.1 Carlito syrichta | reverse complement strand
ACATGTGTTATATTTTACTCTCTAGACTTCCTTTTTGTGTATGGGAAGAGTACATCAACAGGCAAGTTTTTGCTGAAGTGTGTGTTTGTATTATTATCTATAAGTTTTACTTGGGTTTTTTTTACCTTTTTCTGCCTTTGTGTCTCTTTTCATTTGTTAGTTGGTACATCTGTCTGTTTTCCCTCTTACTTTTCACTCTCTCCACCTTCCTCTTGCTCCTCTCCTGCCTTTTTTCTATTACTTTCCCTTTTCTTGCCTCATTTTGCTTCCAGGGAGCAAACCTATGCCCTCACTGCATAGACAGATTGCAAGGCAGTGGGAAGTGGGTTCCAGGGTGTCCATACACCTGTCAGTGGTTACTGGGATCTGCAGATAGATTTTGAATCACAGTTCCCTCATCAATTAAATCTGAAAACTGCAAAAAGTACAGCCTCCAACACAGTCCAACTTCTGAATTGAACAAAGTCAGAGGATCCACATAAGGAAGAATAGGAGACTGAACAAACAGAAGTAAAATCAACCCCACCATCCATGAACAAACGAATTAAAGAAGAGGATAAAAAGTGGAGGGAGGGGGAGGAAAATCTGCACAAATGAAAAAAAAAGAAAAATAGGGGTCTCACACAGATCCTTGGGAGTTCAGACTCTGAGAAAAACAGACATCAGAATGCAAATGATGAAGAGCCCCCAGAATGACTGGTCTCAAACTACAAACCTGATATCACGACGTTAATAAAGAGGTTACAAAGAATTGAGGACAGACAAGAGGAAAATAAGAAGGAGT
>NW_007153378.1:0-883 GCF_000164805.1 Carlito syrichta | reverse complement strand
TTTTCATTTGTTAGTTGGTACATCTGTCTGTTTTCCCTCTTACTTTTCACTCTCTCCACCTTCCTCTTGCTCTTCTCCTGCCTTTTTTCCATTACTTTCCCTTTTCTTGCCTCATTTTGCTTCCAGAGAGCAAACCTATACCCTCACTGCATAGACAGATTGCAAGGCAGTGGGAAGTGGGTTCCAGGGTGTCCATACACCTGTCAGTGGTTACTGGGATCTGCAGATAGATTTTGAATCACAGTTCCCTCATCAATTAAACTGAAAACTGCAAAAAGCACAGCCTCCAACCCACAGTCCAACTTCTGAATTGAACAAAGTCAGAGGATCCACATAAGGAAGAATAGGAGACTGAACAAACAGAAGTAAAATCAACCCCACCATCCCTGAACAAACGAATTAAAGAAGAGGATAAAAAGTGGAGGGAGGGGGAGGAAAATCTGCACAAATGAAAAAAAAGAAGAAAAGGGGTCTCACACAGATCCTTGGGAGTTCAGACTCTGAGAAAAACAGACTTCAGAATGCAAATGATGAAGAGCCCCCAGAATGACTGGTCTCAAACTACAAACCTGATATCACGACATTAATAAAGAGGTTACAAAGAATTGAGGACAGACAAGAGGAAAATAAGAAGGAGTTGATAACTGAGATAGCAGCAGGAAAAAATACTAGATTGAAATAAATAACAAACTGATAAGCATGGAAAGCAGAGTTAGCCAAGCAGAAGAAAGAATCTCAGAGCTTGAAGACCAAAATATAGAACTAACCCAAACTGTCAAAAACATACAAATAAGCTTAAAAAGACAGAACAAAACTTTCAAGAGATGAGCAATTATTTCAAAAGACTGAACATAAGAGTAATTGGACTCTCTGAGGCAGAAAG
>NW_007153377.1:0-892 GCF_000164805.1 Carlito syrichta | reverse complement strand
GCTAGACTGACCACAAAAAAGAGAGGAAAGCCCAATAACCTCAATCAGCAATACAAAAGATAAAGTCACAATTTACCCTGAAGAAATACACAAGATTATCAGATTACAAGATACAAGATTATGTATACTTGTATAGAAACAAGCTTGGAAACCAAAAGGAAATGGAGGATTTCTGACATCACACAACCTTCCCCAGTTAAAAAAAGAAGAAACCGAGACCATAAATAGACCAATAACAATCCAGGAAATTGACTATATCATAAGAAAACTACCTACAAAAAAAGCCCTGGACTAGATAGTTTTCCAGCAGAATTCTGCAAACTATACAAGGAAGAACTGATACCAATTCTATTGAAAGTATTCCAGGCAATTGAGAAAGATAGAACTCTTCCCAAATCATTTTATGAAACTAACATCGCATAAATACCCAAGCCAGGTAAAGATCCAACAAAGAAAAAGAGCTACAGGCAAATATCCTTGATGAACATAGATTCTAAAATTCTCAACAAGATCCTAGCAAACCAGATTCACCAACATATCTCAAAAATCATCCACCACAACTAAGTAGACTTCATCCCTGGGATGTAAGGCTAGTTCAACACCTGTAAGGCCTAAATGCAATTAAATACATCAACAGACATAAAAACAAAAAAATGCATGATTATGTCATTAGATGCAGAAAAATCTTTTGATAAAAACCAGCACCCCTTCTTGATAAAAACCCTCAAACATCTAGGCAGAGGTAGAACATACCTCAAAATAGTAAGAGCCATCTACAAGAAACCCAAAGTGGGCATACTGCTAAATAGACAGAAATTAGAATCATTTCCCCTGAAAACTGGAACAAGACTAAGATGCCCACTCTCCCCCTCCTTTTCAACATAGTTTTGGA
>NW_007153376.1:0-1032 GCF_000164805.1 Carlito syrichta | reverse complement strand
TTTACCGTGAAGAATACACAAGATTATCAGATTACAAGATACAAGATTATGTATACTTGTATGGAAACAAGCTTGGAAACCAAAAGGAAATGGAGGATTTCTGACATCACACAACCTTCCCCGGTTAAAAAAAGAAGAAACCGAGACCATAAATAGACCAATAACAATCCAGGAAATTGACTATATCATAAGAAAACTACCTACCAAAAAAGCCCTGGACTAGATAGTTTTCCAGCAGAATTCTGCAAACTATACAAGGAGGAACTGATACCAATTCTATTGAAAGTATTCCAAGCAATTTAGAAAGATAGAACTCTTCCCAAATCATTTTATGAAACTAACATCGCATAAATACCCAAGCCAGGTAAAGATCCAACAAAGAAAAAGAGCTACAGGCAAATATCCTTGATGAACATAGATTCTAAAATTCTCAACAAGATCCTAGCAAACCAGATTCACCAACATATCTCAAAAATCATCCACCACAACTAAGTAGACTTCATCCCTGGGATGTAAGACTAGTTCCACACCTGTAAGGCCTAAATGCAATTAAATACATCAACAGACATAAAAACAAAAAAATGCATGATTATGTTATTAGATGCAGAAAAATCTTTTGATAAAAACCAGCACCCCTTCTTGATAAAAACCCTCAAACATCTAGGCAGAGGTAGAACATACCTCAAAATAGTAAGAGCCATCTACAAGAAACCCAAAGTGGGCATACTGCTAAATAGACAGAAATTAGAATCATTTCCCCTGAAAACTGGAACAAGACTAAGATGCCCACTCTCCCCCTCCTTTTCAACATAGTTTTGGAAGATCTAGCTAGATCAATCAGAGAAGAAAAGGCAATCAGGGGTATCCAGTTAGGAAAAGAGGAAATCAAGTTGTCCCTCTTTGGAGATGACATGATTCTAAACCTTGAAACCCAAAAGAATCTGTCAAAACCTCCTTGCACTGATAAAGGACTTTAGCAAAGTCTCAGTACAAATAATGTGCAAAAGACATCACATTTCTTTTTTTAATTTT
>NW_007153375.1:0-816 GCF_000164805.1 Carlito syrichta | reverse complement strand
TTCATTCCTGGGATGTAAGACTAGTTCCACACCTGTAAGGCCTAAATGCAATTAAGTACATCAACAGACATAAAAACAAAAAAATGCATGATTTTGTCATTAGATGCAGAAAAATCTTTTGATAAAAACCAGCACCCCTTCTTGATAAAAACCCTCAAACATCTAGGCAGAGGTAGAACATACCTCAAAATAGTAAGAGCCATCTACAAGAAACCCAAAGTGGGCATACTGCTAAATAGACAGAAATTAGAATCATTTCCCCTGAAAACTGGAACAAGACTAAGATGCCCACTCTCCCCCTCCTTTTCAACATAGTTTTGGAAGATCTAGCTAGATCAATCAGAGAAGAAAAGGCAATCAGGGGTATCCAGTTAGGAAAAGAGGAAATCAAGTTGTCCCTCTTTGGAGATGACATGATTCTAAACCTTGAAAACCCAAAAGAATCTGTCAAAAACCTCCTTGCACTGATAAAGGACTTTAGCAAAGTCTCAAGGTACAAAATAAATGTGCAAAAGACAATCACATTTCTTTTTTTAAATTTTAAACATATTTTTTATTTTAAAATTTTGGGGTACTGTTAAGGATTAGGTACACAAATATGCATCGTTCAGGTACCCTTGTTAATAAGGGGTGTCCCCCCCATCCCCAGACAGATATTGACTACCATTAATCCCACAACTCTTGCCCTCCCTGCTCCTCCCCATTGATTCCCACCACTGTAGATCCTTTTCTTATAGTATTTCGATAGATGTTCAAGGTTCACTTATGATTGAGAACATGTGATACTAAATCTTTGTTGCTGTGAAAGATCACTTA
>NW_007153374.1:0-741 GCF_000164805.1 Carlito syrichta | reverse complement strand
TCTTTGATGGACAGCATGGTTGGTTCCAGGTTCTTGCTATTGTGAATGATGCTGCGGTAAACATACGTGTGCAAGTATCTTTTTTATACAGTGATTTGAGTTCTTCAGGGTATATTCCCAGTAGGGAGATTGTGGAATCATATGGGAGGTTGATATTTAGAGATTTTAGGTATTACCACACTGCTTTCCACAGAGGTTGCACTAGTTTGCACTCCCACCAACAGTGTAGAAGTGTTCCCTTTTCACCACATCCTCTCCAGCATCTGTTATTTTTTGAGTTATTGATAATGGCCATTCTGACTAGAGTTAGGTGGTTTCTCAGTGTAGTTTTAATTTGCATCTCCTTGATGATTAGTGATGTTGAACATTTCTTCCTGTGTCCACTGGTCACTTGTATGTCTTTTGTGAAGTGTCTGTTCATATCTTTTGCCCACTTTGTAATGGGGTTGTTTGTTTTTTTTTTCTTTTCAGCATGTTTGAGTTCCTTGTAGATCCAAGATGTTAGGCCTTTGTCAGACATGGAATTGGCAAACACTTTTTCCCAGTCTGTGGGCTGTCTCCCTGCTCTCTTGATGGTTTATTTGGCTTTGCAGAAGCTTGTCAGTTTAATGAGGTCCCACTTGTCTCTCTTATCTCTTATGGCATGGGCCCTTGAGGTTTTGATTGGGAATTGGTTGCCCGTTCCAATTTCCATAAGGGTGTGTCCTGCATTTTTTAAGGTTCTTATGATTTGAAGTTTTA
>NW_007153373.1:0-825 GCF_000164805.1 Carlito syrichta | reverse complement strand
GTATCCCAGCACTTTGGGAGGCCAAGGAGAGTAGATTGTCTGAGCCCGCGGATTCGAGACCCGCCTGGGCAACTTCGCGAGATCTCATATCCAAAATAAATCAAAAATTAGCTGGGCGTGGTAGCGCACATCTGTATTTCCAGCTACTCGGAAGGCTGAGGCAGAATGATCGCCGGAGCCCAGCAGGTCGAGGCTGCGGTGGCCGGGAGCGGCTACTGCACTCCAGTCTGGGTGACTGAGTGAGACTCCCACTCAAAAAAAAAAGATGTTCATTCTACCTAAGGCAATCTACATATTTAACGCAGCACCCATCAAATTACCAGCAATATTCTTCTCAGACCTAGAAACAAGAATACAGGAATTCGTATGAAAACATAAATGACCACGAATTGCCAACACAATCCTCAGACTAAATAAATAAATAAATAAATAAATAAGCAGGAAGTATCACACTCCCAGACTTTCAACTTTATTATAAAGCTACAATAATCAAAACAGCCTGGTATTGGTACAAGAACAAGCATATATACCAATAGAATGAAATTGAGATTACAGAAGCAAAACCTCAATTTCTCAACCAATTCATCTTTGACAAAGACTCCACCACCAACCACTGGGGAGAGGAGAACCTTTTCAGTAAATGGTACTGGGGTAAACTGGCTGGCCACATGCAGAAGATTCAAACAGGACCCCTACCTATCCTCATACACAAAAATCAACTCTAAATGGATCAGAGACCTAAACCTAAAACCTCAAGCTACAGAAACTTAGAAAATGCAGTGCACCCTTATGGAAATTGGAATTGGCAGCCAATTCCTAATCAAA
>NW_007153372.1:0-679 GCF_000164805.1 Carlito syrichta | reverse complement strand
AACTTTATGATAAAAAAAAAAAGCATATCTTGTCAGGGAATGGTGGCTCATGCCTGTCATCCCAGCACTTTGGGAGGCCAAAGATGAATGGATAGCCTGAGCTCACCAGGCTTTTTCCCAGATTCAAAAACCAGCCTGGGAAACATGGCAAGACTTCATCTCTACAATAAATAAAAAAACTAACCAGGTATGGAGGCATGTGTCTGTGGTTCCAGCTATTTGGAAGGCCGAGGTGGAAGGATTTTCTGAGCCCAGCACGTCGAGGCTGCAGTGGCCTTGAGCGAGCCACTGCACTCCAGCCTGCACAATAGAGAGAAAAAAAAGAACTTTTTCTTTTTTTACATAAATGTACACACACACATACATGTACACTAACGAGATTATATAATTTATGTGCGGCCCAAGACAACTCCTCTTTGCTCAGTGTGGCCCAGGGAAGCCAAAAGGTTGGACATTCCTGGTCTAAAGGGATGCAAAGTCTTTCCTGAAATTGAAGGCATTCCTGCCCCAGAACCAGGGAGCTGGGGGGTGCAAACCCAGGTGATGGGATGCAGAACAAAGGGGGCAGTTCAAACCCGGCACCTCCAGTAACTCTCCCCTTCAACCATGGCAGACAAAAAAATGGTGCCGCATTTATAGTTTGTGATCAACTGTGCCCAGCAGTGACTCTACCACCTTT
>NW_007153371.1:0-785 GCF_000164805.1 Carlito syrichta | reverse complement strand
TCATATGACATTTATTTTATCCATTACAGCTTTGCTGGGAAACATGGTTGGTACTTTTTTTTTGCAATTGTGATTACAGTTGCAAAAAACAAACTGGTGCTGGTATCTTTTTGGTAAAATTTTTGAGTTCCCCTAGGAATATTTTCAACCGGGGAATTACTGCGTCACCTGGTAGGTCAAGATCTTCTCCTTTTACAAACAACCACACAGTTTTCCAAAGATGATGCTCTTCTTTTCAGTCCACATGCAGTGTAGAAGCATTTATTTCTTCCCAAATTCTGACCTGCATCTTTTATTGTTTGTTTTATTAATGATGGCCAGTTTTACAGGGGGTATGTGGAATTTCAAAGAGGTTTCATTTCCATTTCTTTGATGATGAGTGAGGCTGGACAATTGTCATGTATCTCCTGGCTACTAGTATCTCCTTTTATGAAAAGTTTCCAATCACATACATTGCACACTTTTCAAAGGGAATGTTTTTCTGATTTTGCTGAGAGTTTGAGTTTCTTGTAAATCCTAGATGTTATGCCTCTTTACAGATATATAGGTGGAGAATCGTTTTTCCCCTTCTGTTGGCTGTATCCCTGCTCTTCTGATGGTTTCTTTTGTTTTGCAGAAGAGTATTAATTTCATGAGATCCCACTTGTCTAACTTAGTTCATAAGGCATGGGTATTTCAGATTCTGAAGAGGAATTAGTTTTCAGATACAGTTTCCCTAATGTAATCTCCTGTGTTTTCTAAGATTATTATAATTTGGTGTTTTACATTTAGGTCTTTGATCCATT
>NW_007153370.1:0-713 GCF_000164805.1 Carlito syrichta | reverse complement strand
TTGTTTCGTTCTCAGAAAGATGCCTGATTTTTCCTGTAGATGTGGATCCAAACTCTGTATACAAAAAGTCAGATGCCCAGAATTTTCCTAGGGACTTGGAATCAATGATTCCACATTAACATTAAAAATTCGCACTAAACATTTGGCAACTGCAAAACACTGGTCCTCTCTCAAAATAAAAGTAGAAACGGAAGGGGAAGGATTACAAGGTTCACCTTAAGACCTGAGTTACATCCAATATGGCAAGAAGATACTTTTTACTTGGAATCTGGCTTTAGTTGTTCCGAGGAACCTAACGGACTTGGAGTGCCCGATATCCGTTTACAACTTTCAAGAGGACCAAAATGTTGCTGGAGTCCTGAAATGACCAATTCAAAATATCCACATGCTAAATTGCTCTGAAATATGTGGGAAGGTCGAAGCCCTGTTTCTTGTTTGTCCCATAGCAGACACCCTGGGAATTTTTTGGATTGAGGACTCGTACAACAAAGATTCTTTATTCGTCTTTAGTGGGAGACCAAGTAGTGTCCTGTATGTGAGGACTATCTTTCCCTAGATTCCGGTTTTGAAACCCTAATTATTGTTTAGCTTTTAGTAAGACGTCACGTAGATTTTTTGATAGAGGAACCGTGTAAAACAGATTTCTTATTTTTTCTTAGCAAGAGGCCATGTAGTTTCCTGTATATGAGGAATGCTATTACCCACATTCATGC
>NW_007153369.1:0-1088 GCF_000164805.1 Carlito syrichta | reverse complement strand
TGGATCTGGCTTTAGTTGTTCCGAGGAACCTAACGGACTTGGAGTGCCCGATATCCGTTTACAACTTTCAAGAGGACCAAAATGTTGCTGGAGTCCTGAAATGACCAATTCAAAATATCCACATGCTAAATTGCTCTGAAATATGTGGGAAGGTCGAAGCCCTGTTTCTTGTTTGTCCCATAGCAGACACCCTGGGAATTTTTTGGATTGAGGACTCGTACAACAAAGATTCTTTATTCGTCTTTAGTGGGAGACCAAGTAGTGTCCTGTATGTGAGGACTATCTTTCCCTAGATTCCGGTTTTGAAACCCTAATTATTGTTTAGCTTTTAGTAAGACGTCACGTAGATTTTTTGATAGAGGAACCGTGTAAAACAGATTTCTTATTTTTTCTTAGCAAGAGGCCATGTAGTTTCCTGTATATGAGGAATGCTATTACCCACATTCATGCCTCTAATCCCTTATTCTTCTTTAGCCATCAGCAAGATGCCCCATAGATTGTCAGGCCTGAGGAATCGTTTAAACCAGATTCCTTATTTTTAGTCACAGCCATGCATGTGCCTATATATGACTACACCCTTTCCCACATACATGCGTCAAACCCTGATGCTTTTATATACCTTAGGAAGACGCCGTGTAGTTTTTTGGGGATTGAGAACACATGTCACCCAGATTCCGTATACTTTCTTAGGAAAAGTCCGTGCAGTTGTCTGTATATGAGGATTTCATTTCCCTAGATTATGCTTCAAAAACCCAAAACGTGTTTAGCCCTTAGCAAGACACCCTGAAGTTTTTTTGGGGATTGTGGACACGTTTAAACCAGATTCCTTATTCTTCCTTAGTAATAGACAGTGCAGTTTCCTGCATATGAGGACTTCTATTATCCATATTCCTGCTCCCAAAACCTGATTGGTGGTTTTCTCCTAGCAAGACGCTCTGTAGGCTTTTGGGATGGAGCACTCGTGTAACCAAGATTCCTTATTTCTTCCATAGCAATAGGTCGTGTAGTGTTCTGTATATGAGGACTCCCAATTACTGAAATTCTTGCTTCATTCTCAACCAGACCCCGAGACATTTCCTGTTGACCTA
>NW_007153368.1:0-753 GCF_000164805.1 Carlito syrichta | reverse complement strand
TGTAGTTTCCTGTATATGAGGAATGCTATTACCCACATTCATGCCTCTAATCCCTTATTCTTCTTTAGCCATCAGCAAGATGCCCCATAGATTGTCAGGCCTGAGGAATCGTTTAAACCAGATTCCTTATTTTTAGTCACAGCCATGCATGTGCCTATATATGACTACACCCTTTCCCACATACATGCGTCAAACCCTGATGCTTTTATATACCTTAGGAAGACGCCGTGTAGTTTTTTGGGGATTGAGAACACATGTCACCCAGATTCCGTATACTTTCTTAGGAAAAGTCCGTGCAGTTGTCTGTATATGAGGATTTCATTTCCCTAGATTATGCTTCAAAAACCCAAAACGTGTTTAGCCCTTAGCAAGACACCCTGAAGTTTTTTTGGGGATTGTGGACACGTTTAAACCAGATTCCTTATTCTTCCTTAGTAATAGACAGTGCAGTTTCCTGCATATGAGGACTTCTATTATCCATATTCCTGCTCCCAAAACCTGATTGGTGGTTTTCTCCTAGCAAGACGCTCTGTAGGCTTTTGGGATGGAGCACTCGTGTAACCAAGATTCCTTATTCTTCCATAGCAATAGGTCGTGTAGTGTTCTGTATATGAGGACTCCCATTACTGAAATTCTTGCTTCATTCTCAGCAAGACCCCGAGACATTTCCTGTTGACCTAGAATTCCAGTTGATTGCATATCAAGAGAAAGACTCCCGAAAAGGTTTTGTGAATTGGAACCCAAGATTCCTGG
>NW_007153367.1:0-801 GCF_000164805.1 Carlito syrichta | reverse complement strand
TGAAATTTCCTTTCATAGGTTATCATCGAGAAACCGCTTATCCTGGGTTCTCTGCTATCCCTCAACCCCAGGACCTGGAGGAAAACGAGACTTTCTCCAGCAGCTCAGATGATTATTCTTCTTATACATATACTGAAGAATCACTGAAGACCTCAGTAGACATTAAAGCGGAGAGGACGGTGAACATCTACTATACAGAGGTCCGATTAAAAAGGGGTGTGGCTTTTTTGGAGGAGGAGACAGAGCAAGTATTGGAGCCCCCCCCAAAGAAGTTTAAACTCAAACAAATGACCTACCAGGAGAAGATCCAGGAAGAGCCCTCCCTCCCCGCTGATACACCCACCATGGACCTCCTCACTGACAGTGAGTCTGACGTCGATAACAGCACCCAAGAGGCACTGGAGGAGGTTGAGGGACGAGCAGAGGCCCCAGCGCCAGGGGGCTGTTCCAGGGCCGAGACGCCCGAATGGCTGGTGGCCGTGGAGGGCGGCGTCAGGTGTGTGGCCTGCTGCCGGGTCTATCCGAGCTTGGAGGTGCTAAAGGACCACGTGGAACATGGAGTCAGTCAGGGTTTCAGCTGTCGGGCCTTCCACCGTGCCTACGACCGGCTGAGGAAGAAAAAAGGGAGGAGACAGAGGAAGAGGAGAGGAAATCATGCCAACGACATCTAGAAGCCATAGGAAAACACCTGCAGCATGAGAACATTCTCGTGCAATTAGAAGATATTCCACTACTCACAGAAACCGGGTCCCACTCTTCCAGATAAACCAAGGTTAAAGAGAGTCACAGCCCCTTCGGCTG
>NW_007153366.1:0-727 GCF_000164805.1 Carlito syrichta | reverse complement strand
TAATCAGCTAGCTAAGTCAGCTAGATAACTAGTTAGCTAACGAGTTAAGTCAGCCAGCTAAGTCAGCTAGCTAATTAGTTAAGTCAGCTAGCTAAGTCAGCTAGTTAATTCAGCTAGCTAACTAGTTAATTCAGCTAACTAAGTCAGCTAGCTAACTAGTAAGGTCAGCTAGCTAAGTCAGCGGGTTAAGTCAGCTAGCTACCTAGTCAGCTAACTAGCTAAGTCAGCTGGTTAAGTCAGCTAGCTAGCTAGTTGGCTAACTTGCTAAGTCAGCTGTTTAATCAGTTGGCTAACAAGTCGGCTAACAAGTTAAGTCAGCTGGTTGAGTCAACTGACTGGCTAGTCAGCTAACGAATTAAGTCAGCTGGTTGAGTCAGTTGGCTGGCTAGTGAGCTAACGAGTTAAGTCAGATGGATGAGTCAGCTGGCTGACTAGAGAGCTAACGAGTTAAGTCAGTTGGTGGAGTCAACTGACTGGCTAGTGAGCTAACGAGTTAAGTCGGCTGGTGGAGTGAGCTGGCTGGGTAGTGAGCTAACGAGTTAAGTCAGCTGGTGGAGTCAGCTGACTGGTTCGTCAGCTAATGAGTTAGGTCGGCTGGCAGAGTCAGCTGGCTGGCTCATCAGCTAACGGATTAAGTTGGCTGGCGGGGTCAGCTGGCTGGCTCGTCAGCTAACAAGTTAAGTCGGCTGGCAGAGTCAGTTGACTGGCTCATCAGCTAACAAGTTAA
>NW_007153365.1:0-4112 GCF_000164805.1 Carlito syrichta | reverse complement strand
GTAACAAACTTGAAAACCTTAAGGAAATGGAGGACTTTCTGACATCACACAACCTACCTAGGTTGGAACAAGAAGAAATTGAGACCCTAAATAGACCAATAACAATCAAGGAAATCAACTACGTCATAAGAAAACTTCCTACAAAAAAAAAAACCTTGGTCCAAATGGCTTTCCAGCAGAATTCTCCAAGAAATTCAAGGAGGAGCTGATACCAATCCTACTGAAGTTATTCCAGATGATTGAAAAAGATGCAACTCTCCCCAAATCATTTTATGAAGCCAACATCACATTGATACCCAAGCCAGGTAAAGATCCAACAAAGAAAGAGAACTACAGGCCAATATCTTTGATGAACATGGATGCTAAAATTCTCAACAAGATCCTAGCAAACTGAATTCAGCAATACATCTCAAAAATCATCCATCATGACCAAGTAGGCTTCAGCCCTGGTATGCAACACTGGTTCAACATTTGTAAAACCATAAATGTAATTAAATACATCAACAGATGTCAAAACAAAAACCACATGATTATATCATTAGATGCAGAAAAAGCTTTTGATAAAAATCCATCACCCCTTCTTGATAAAAACCCTCGAACATCTAGGCATACGGGGAACATACCTCAAAATATTAAAAGCCATCTACAAGAAACCCACAGCCAGTATACTCCTAAATGGACAAAAATTGGAACCATTTCCCCTGCAAACTGGAACAAGACAAGGATGCCCACTCTCACCCCTCCTGTTCAACATAGTATTGGAAGTCCTGGCTCAAGCAATCAGAGAGGAGGAGGCAATCAGTGGTATCCAAATAGGAAAAGAGGAAGTCAAGTTATCTCTCTTTGCAGATGATGTGATTGTGTACCTTGAAAACCCAAGAGAATCTGTCAAAAACCTCCTTACACTGATAAAGTCCTTTGGCAAAGTCTCAGTATAAAAAATAAATGTACAAAAGACAATCACATTTCTCTATACCAGTAATAAACAAACAGAAACCCAAATAAAAAACACAATTCTATTCACAATAGCCCCCTCCCAAAAACATGAAATACTTTGGCATCTTCCTAACAGAGACATGAAAGACCTTTACAGTGAAAATTACAAAACACTGCTCAAAGAAATCAAAGATGACAAAACAAGTGGAAAAGTATCCCATGCTCATGTATTGGAAGAATCAAAATTGTGAAGATGTCCATCTTACCTAAGGCAATCTACAAATTCAATGCAATACCCATCAAATTACCAGCAACATTCTTCTCAGACCTAGAAAAGACAACACAGGAATTCATATGGAAACACAAACGTCCAAGAATAGCCAGAACAATCCTCAGCAAAAAAAAAAAAACAAAGCAGGTGGTATCGCATTACCAGACTTCAAACTTTATTATAAAGCTACAATCATCAAAACGGCTAGGTATTGTTATAGGAACAGGCATATAGATCAATGGAATAGAATTGAGATTTCAGGAGCAAAACCTCAATTTCTCAACCAACTCATCTTCGACAAAGCCTCCACCACCTACCACTGGGGAGAGGAGAACCTATTCAGTAAATGGTGCTGGGAAAACTGGCTGACCACATGCAGAAGATTGAAAGAGGACCCCTATCTATCCCCATGCACAAAGGTTAACTCCAAATGATCAGAGACCTAAATTTAAAACCCCAAAGCATAATAACCTTAGAAAATGAAGGAAATACCCTCATGGAAATCGGAACTGGCATCCAATTCCTGAACAAAACCCGAAACCCACAGGTCATAAGAGAGAAGATAGACAAGTGGGACCTTATTAAACTGACAAGCTTCTGCAAGGCCAAAGAAACCATCAAGAGAGCAGGGAGACAGCCTACAGACTGGGAAAAAGTATTTGCCAGCACCAGGTCTGACAAAAGCTTAACATTCTGGATCTACAAGGAACTAAAACGTGCTGAAAAGAAAAAACAAACAACCCCATTATAAAATGGGCAAAAGATATGAACAGACACTTCACAAAAGAGAACACCAGAGCAGCCAACAAACACATGAAGAAATGCTCAACCTCACTAATCATCAGGGAGATGCAAATCAAAACCACACTGAGATACCACCTAACTCCAATGAATGGCAATTATCAACAACTCAAAAAATAACAGCTGCTGGAGAGGGTGTGGTGAAAAGGGAACACTTCTACACTGTTGGTGGGAGTGTAAACTAGTGCAACCTCTGTGGAAAGCAGTGTGGCAATTCCTAAAAGCTCTAAATATCAACCTCCTATATGACCCCGCAATCCCCCTACTGAAAATATATCCTGAAGAGCTCAAATCACTCTATAAAAAAGATACCTGCACACATATGTTTATCGCAGCATTGTTCACAGTAGCAAGAACCTGGAAACAACCATGCTGCCCATCAAAAGAGGACTGTATTTTCAAAATGTGGTACATATACATGATGGAATACTATGCAGCCATAAAAAAGAACAAAATCATGAATTTTGCAGCAACCTGGATGAAACTAGAGTATATAATACTGAGTGACCTCTCACAGAAACAAAGATCCGAGTATCACATGTTCTTACTTATATAATGGACCTTGAACATCCAATGTAATACTATAAGAAAATGATTGATGGTACTGGGAAACTTTGCGGGGGGAGGGAGATGGGATTAACAGTAGCAAATATCTGTCTGGGGATGGGGAAACACCTCTTATCAACAGGGTGTCTGAATGAAACATAATTGTACACCTAACCCTTAACTGTACCCCAAAAAAGCATAATAAAAAATATTGATTTTTGGGAAAAAAAATTTTGCCTGTCTCTTAGTTCTTCTGTTTTAAAAACATTTTTTTCTTTGTGCATGAATGTGTATTTGAGAGTTTAATCTACATCTCCCATTATTTTTCTTTTTTTCTTTTCTTTTTCTGTTTCTGTCTTCTTTTATTCTTTGTTTTTTGTTTATGTCTGTATGTGAATGGTTGAGTATTCACCTTTCAGTTTTCCTGTTGTTACTGTTTTGTTTTAGCTCTTTTGCTCTTCTGTTTTTTTATTTTATTTTTTTACAGTTTAAAGTGTGTGTCAATATATGTGTGAGGGTTTGATTTGAATTCCTTTTCTTTTAATTTTTTTCTTTTTTTCCTGGTCTTTCTGTTTGTCTTCACCATTCACTTTGTGCTAGGCATGTGTGTGTGTTCAGTTTTCTTGTTGTTTTTGTTGTTGTTGTTTGTTTTGTTTCACTTCGTTGTTACTCCAATTTGTTTTGGGGAGTGTGTGTATGTCTATGTGTGTGTGTTCAATTGATCTTTTGCATTGGTTTCTGCCTTGCATTGTCATATAGTGTGGTGGTGGGGAGTGGGTCTCAGAGAACACATACCAAAATCAGTGAACATTGCAATTTGCAAGTAGTCTCTGAATCTTAGTGCCCAATTCCCTATTTTGTTTGACTTCCAAAAACTACAAGAGATAGCAAAACTTCCCACCCACAATCCTATTTCAAAATAGAATACAGGGAATAATAAAGGGCTGAGCAAACATCAGATGGGAAAGCCTCTCCCACTGACATTGAATAAGACAACTAAGGAGAAAAACAAGAGATCTGTCACAAATGAGGGGGAAAAAAAGGAAGACCAGAGGCAATTTCAAGCATAACAAAGATAACAAAGAGAAAACTCCTGAAAAATCAGAATTTGGTGCTCAAACAATGGAAGTCAACCATGACTGACCCCAGAAGAGGACAGGGATTAGGGAATGAATGGAAAGAGTGAATAAGACTCAAGCAAGATAAGATGCAACACTGAAGAAGCTGGTAACAGAGATTTTGGCAATAAAAATTTCATCCAGGAAATAAATAACATGATAACAAGTATGGAAAGCAGAATTAACCTAGCTAAAGAAAGAATCTCAGAACTTGAAGACCAGAACATGAAATGAACCCTATCTGAAAAAAACATAGAAAGAAGACTCAGAAAGAAACAACAAAGCCTACAAGAGATGTGAGATTATATCAAGATGCTGAACCTATGGCTGATTGGTATCCCAGAAGAAAAAGAGAAATGGAAAACAAATTGGAGCAAGTATTCTAAGAGATAATCCAAGAAAACTTTCCTCCATCTCACCAGAGATGTGACCACCCAAGC
>NW_007153364.1:0-1093 GCF_000164805.1 Carlito syrichta | reverse complement strand
CCATAACAAAGATAACAAAGAGAAAACTCCTGAAAAATCAGAATTTGGTGCTCAAACAATGGAAGTCAACCATGACTGACCCCAGAAGAGGACAGGGATTAGGGAATGAATGGAAAGAGTGAATAAGACTCAAGCAAGATAAGATGCAACACTGAAGAAGCTGGTAACAGAGATTTTGGCAATAAAAATTTCATCCAGGAAATAAATAACATGATAACAAGTATGGAAAGCAGAATTAACCTAGCTAAAGAAAGAATCTCAGAACTTGAAGACCAGAACATGAAATGAACCCTATCTGAAAAAAACATAGAAAGAAGACTCAGAAAGAAACAACAAAGCCTACAAGAGATGTGAGATTATATCAAGATGCTGAACCTATGGCTGATTGGTATCCCAGAAGAAAAAGAGAAATGGAAAACAAATTGGAGCAAGTATTCTAAGAGATAATCCAAGAAAACTTTCCCCATCTCACCAGAGATGTGACCACCCAAGCACAAGAGATACAGAGAACCCCCAGAAGACATCAAATAAGACCAATCCCTAGTTACATAGTAATTTGCCTACACAAAGTAGGCACACACAAAAAATATCTTAAAGGCAACAAGAGACAGAGACCAGACTACCTACCAGGGAAAACCAACCAGAATAGCAGGAGACCTATTGGCAGAAACACTACAAGCAAGAATGGACTGGAGTCCTATATTCAAAATCCACAAAGATAAAAAAGTTCAATCAGGATTTCCTATCCAGCCAAGCTCAGCTTCATTAGTGATGGAAAATTAAAATCCTTCCCAGGCTTCCAATCCCCAAGAGATTATGCAGCTTCCAGATCAGATCTACAAGAGACACTTAAACAGGTATTAAGCACAGAAGGAAAAATAAAAGAATGACCACAAACTTCTCAATAGAACAGCAGAGCACAGAATTAACAGAGAATGTAAACAAGAAACTTAAAAACACACACATATATCAACCCCAAAGCCAAAAGAAAACAAGCAAAGAAAAAACTTTATAAGAACCTCATGACAGGGATAAACAACCACATTTCAATACTCAGTATGAATGTGAGCAGACTAAATACACCACTGAAGAA
>NW_007153363.1:0-856 GCF_000164805.1 Carlito syrichta | reverse complement strand
GAAGTGGCTCAAATAACTCATTCTCAGGACTGGTATGTGGGTCCACAACTGCTCAGCTGGCGTGAGAGTAAAGTAAACCTCTTAAAATTTCCTCTTAAAATTTCCAAGTAAAAGTAGATCAATACTCCAAGAAAACCTTATTTTTTATAACCAAGGGGACTCTAGTCTTGTTTTTCATTAGAGAACTTTTTTCTATTAATGTTCAATTTTTAGAAAAACTTGTGAATAATTTTCTTCTTATTGTAGACTCTTGATCAAATATAAAATTTTCATCAGAAGATTCACATTTCAGAAACTTTCCACAACTGTCTTTTATCTCTCAAAGTTTTTTGTTCTATATTTTTATTTTTTCTCACCTTAGGACAGCCAGTAATTACACATTAGGACAAAAATTGCACTATTTTTCTCTTAACAACAACAAAAATCTTCCATTCTTCACAGATTCACTTACCATAAATACGTTTCATTTTCTTCACATATACAGTTATCTCCCTTATTATTTCTGGTTTTAATGCCATGTAACAGAATTTTTAAATCCTAGTAAACTTAATTTCTAGTAAAAATGCAGAAACTAAAGCAATTTTAATATTTCATGTATTAAAAGTCTAGGAATATACATTTAATAATTTCTAGAAACATGTTCTTTGTTACAGTACAATTTGTTTCACGTTAACTGGCAGACCCACATACATTTACTTTCTCTATAGCACACAAAGACAAGAGAGGGAGTGCTCCAATATGGCCTCTGTGGAGCAGCAGACCAGCACCCTTCTCACCTAGCAAGAGGAAGAGTGAGACCCAGTCACGATTGAATGAGACGCCCTGAACAATTTTTGATGAGTGATACATCCAGCAC
>NW_007153362.1:0-900 GCF_000164805.1 Carlito syrichta | reverse complement strand
AGTCTTGTTTTTCATTAGAGAACTTTTTTCTATTAATGTTCAATTTTTAGAAAAACTTGTGAATAATTTTCTTCTTATTGTAGACTCTTGATCAAATATAAAATTTTCATCAGAAGATTCACATTTCAGAAACTTTCCACAACTGTCTTTTATCTCTCAAAGTTTTTTGTTCTATATTTTTATTTTTTCTCACCTTAGGACAGCCAGTAATTACACAAATTTTGTCCTAATAGGACAAAAATTGCACTATTTTTCTCTTAACAACAACAAAAATCTTCCATTCTTCACAGATTCACTTACCATAAATACGTTTCATTTTCTTCACATATACAGTTATCTCCCTTATTATTTCTGGTTTTAATGCCATGTAACAGAATTTTTAAATCCTAGTAAACTTAATTTCTAGTAAAAATGCAGAAACTAAAGCAATTTTAATATTTCATGTATTAAAAGTCTAGGAATATACATTTAATAATTTCTAGAAACATGTTCTTTGTTACAGTATAATTTGTTTCACGTTAACTGGCAGACCCACATACATTTACTTTCTCTATAGCACACAAAGACAAGAGAGGGAGTGCTCCAATATGGCCTCTGTGGAGCAGCAGACCAGCACCCTTCTCACCTAGCAAGAGGAAGAGTGGAGACCCAGTCACCGATTGAATGAGACGCCCTGAACAATTTTTGATGAGTGATACATCCAGCACCCAGAGATCCTTTGAGCACACAGAGACCAGAAAACAACTGCAAATGTGGGACTCTGGCTTCCCCACCCTCCACCCTGTTTCAGACTCAGACAAAGTCAGAGATTCTGTTCAGGGAAGCATAAGGGTGAGTGATTCAAAGACATGTCAAGTCAGTTCACCCCCTCCCACACACATGTGAGACATCAGTCTCATG
>NW_007153361.1:0-909 GCF_000164805.1 Carlito syrichta | reverse complement strand
TTCACTTACCATAAATACGTTTCATTTTCTTCACATATACAGTATCTCCGTATTATTTCTGGTTTAATGTCATGTAACAGAATTTTAAATCCTAGTAAACTTAATTTCTAGTAAAAATGCAGAAACTAAAGCAATTTTAATATTTCATGTATTAAAAGTCTAGAAATATACATTTAATAATTTCTAGAAGTTTGTCCTTTGTTACAGTACAATTTGTTTCATGTTAACTGGCAGACCCACATACATTTACCTTCTCTATAGCACACAAAGACAAGAGAGGGAGTGCTCCAATATGGCCTCTGTGGAGCAGCAGACCAGCACCCTTCTCACCTAGCAAGAGGAAGAGTGGAGACCCAGTCACCGATTGAATGAGACGCCCTGAACAATTTTTGATGAGTGATACATCCAGCACCCAGAGATCCTTTGAGCACACAGAGACCAGAAAACAACTGCAAATGTGGGACTCTGGCTTCCCCACCCTCCACTCTGTTTCAGACTCAGACAAAGTCAGAGGTTCTGTTCAGGGAAGCATAAGGGTGAGTGATTCAAAGACATGTCAAGTCAGTTCACCCCCTCCCACACACACGTGAGACATCAGTCTCATGTGGGAGAGGCATTGGTCAGGACACTGCAGGGAGCAACCAGACTCCAAGTGTAATGGGGAACAGACTGACCCACTGGCCACGTCTGCCTTTGCAGCTTCTTCCCAAGTAGGAAGACAGCCCCGTGAAATAAATCAGTCTGGCATGTCAGCCACCAGCAGCTAGTGGAAAAGCAGTCTGGTGCCTCTTGTGCCAAGCAAGACCGAGAGTAGTGACCTTGCCAGCAATTCATCTTGTACCCAGCAGGGGACTCTTTGAACACACAGAGATCAGAAAGCAACAGTAGGTATCGGACTCTGGATGCTCC
>NW_007153360.1:0-827 GCF_000164805.1 Carlito syrichta | reverse complement strand
CATTTACTTTCTCTATAGCACACAAAGACAAGAGAGGGAGTGCTCCAATATGGCCTCTGTGGAGCAGCAGACCAGCACCCTTCTCACTTAGCAAGAGGAAGAGTGGAGACCCAGTCACCGATTGAATGAGACGCCCTGAACAATTTTTGATGAGTGATACATCCAGCACCCAGAGATCCTTTGAGCACACAGAGACCAGAAAACAACTGCAAATGTGGGACTCTGGCTTCCCCACCCTCCACCCTGTTTCAGACTCAGACAAAGTCAGAGATTCTGTTCAGGGAAGCATAAGGGTGAGTGATTCAAAGACATGTCAAGTCAGTTCACCCCCTCCCACACACATGTGAGACATCAGTCTCATGTGGGAGAGGCGTTGGTCAAGACACAGCAGGGAGCAAACAGACTCCAAGTGTAATGGGGAATAGACTGACCCACTGGGCACTGCTGCCTTGGCAGCCTCTTCCCAAGTAGGAAGACAGCCCCATGAAATAAATCTGTCTGGCATGTCAGCCACCAGCAGCTAGTGGAAAAGCAGTCTGGTGCCTCTTGTGCCAAGCAAGACCGAGAGTAGTGACCTTGCCAGCAATTCATCTTGTACCCAGCAGGGGACTCTTTGAACACACAGAGATCAGAAAGCAACAGTAGGTATCTGACTCTGGATGCTCCCCCTACTCATCCCCACCCTGTTCCAGGATCCAACAGAGTTAAAACTCTGCTCAAGAAAGAGAGAGTGAGTGATTCTAAGACATTTTGGGTCAGTTTACCACCTTCCACCTATACATGAGCCACCAGGCCCAAGGGGGAGGAGATTTCACCAGGACACAACA
>NW_007153359.1:0-4962 GCF_000164805.1 Carlito syrichta | reverse complement strand
TCAAAAAGAAGAAAGTAAATCCTCGAAGAGATGTGCAATTATATCAGGAAGCTGAATCTATGCTAGACTGGTATCCTTGAAGCAGGAAGGGAGATGGAGAACCTTGGGACAAGCATTCTATCAGGTCATCCAAAAAAACTTTCCTCATCTTGCCAGAGACCCAAACATTCAAGACAAGATTCAGAGAACTCTTGCAAAGTGTGACATGAGAAGACCAACCCCTGGACACATAGTAATTCATCCACACAAAGTAGTTATGAAAGAAAAAAATCCTAAATGCAGCAAGACAGAAAGGTCAGACTACCTATTGGGGAAAATCAACCAGAACCACTCCAGATTCATCTGCAGGAACACTATAAGCCAGAAGGGATTGAAGTTCAATTTTTAATGTTCTTAAAGATAAAAAAAATCCTAACATTCTGTGAAGAGTTTCAAATTGGAGAATATTGAATTCTCACCCGAGCCCAGCAGATGAATGAATGAAGATCCCTTTCAGAAAGACATCTGTCCAGTGGTCCAGAGTCAGATGCAGACCATGCTAGAGTGTCTGCAAACATGATGAAGACGACATCTCACAAAAAGCATCAGAGCAGTGTGGGGCTGAGCAACCCTGTTTCCCAGCCCTGACAGAACATCCTAGGCTGCAGGATTCAGCATGGGTGGAAGAAGGGGACCAGTCCTGTTGCCCAGTGGAAAGGAACCACTCTGGACCAGGTGCCTGGAACTCCTTCTCTGTATCTTATAAAACATGATGGATTTAACTGTGTTTATGGATGATAATTTAATAAAGGTGAGTTTCTGCACTTGAAGTCCTCCCTGATAGAATTGCAAAATCTCAAATCAGTGATGCACACTTGGCAGACACAAGGATTGGCAAGGTGGTGGAACAAATGTTTGAGTCAGAGGGTGGTTCAAAGATGAGCTGAGGGGAATGATCTTAGCATGTGTACCTGTTATGAACACATGGTTCTACATTACCTATGAGAAAGACCCTGTCTTGCACATGTACCAGCTTCAAGATGATTACAAGTGACGTGCACATTATGCCTGTTCTCAATGACTCACCTCCAGCAGAAAGAGAGCCAGAAGAAGTTGTGGACAGTTGGTAGTCAAACAGGTGGAATATGCCAAAGAACATGGCTTGAAAAGGACCGGCATGGTCATCCAATAGATGGAGGCCAAGCTCTCCATCTATTTCATCAAGTTTGATGAAGATTTCCATAGTAATGTCTACAATTTGGTGCGAACATCCTAGATGTCATCACGGATTCTGCCAAATTTGTGGACCTAGTAAATATGTAATTTGTAGACATGAAGACTTGGTTGCTTTCCATTTTAATGAAAGCATCACTGTCCCTGCAAACCCACAATCTTTGCCAGAAGAACTGGTTTTGTTCTGAATAGTACACATTCATGTCAGCATGAAGCATTTCATGTGAGAACTCCTTCCTCTAAAGAAGTCTGTCTGGTGGGAGTTGCAGGCAGGTGGGTAAAAGTGAAGCTAGTATATGGTCATCTGAAACTGTCATAGATCTTAATATTTTCCCCTCCACCCTGACATTCTCTTATTCTTCTGCCTCATGCAAGCATAGTTGTGTATTTTTGTCTTTGCCTTTTTGAGATACGAGTATCTGTATCTACCTGTATGTGTGCATGAGTATACACATGTAATATGTGCACATATGGAAAGATACATGTGTATAGTCACACACACATACTCACACTCACACCACTGGCAGTCCTTTCTTTGTGGGTTGGGATGGGGGTGACATAATTTTCTTCAGTTTAATAAGAGTGCTTGACCCAAGTGAATTGTATTTATAATATGACTGCTCTTCAGTTAAAATGAACATTTGGGCATAAGAACTACATAGACCCTTTCAGCTTGTTTTGTAACGCCTTTTTAAACTGGAGGTTTTAAACCATAAGTCCAAAGATGAATTACTTGTGAACAGTTAATGATCCACATTAGAATTTTGCAATCTGGAAAGAAATCTGGGTAAAAGACTGCCTTTAATTCTAAGCTTTGTAAAAAAAAAAAATTTTGTTTACATTTTATCATACTTACTTTTTAGCAACACCCAGGTCCCTGGTCCACAGTATAACATAGGTGTGTTTTGAATAGCACATTTGGTCTGATATTTGTACTAGCCAGTAATTTGGTTTTTAGTACATGGATTTAACAGGCCACAGAACATCAATGGGTTGTGTTTGTGGTATATTCCTGGAAGAACACAATGCTTCTATAAATTTTAATAGTGGCATTGTTGCTTTCTGAACAGTTTTCTGTTTTTTTTAAATTTGTATTACTGTTTTTGCTAATAGATTATGACCAGGACTTCCTGCCCCCTGGCTTTTCTCCACCAAGTATGTCAAGGCAAATAACGGCTTACCCCCTTGGCACCCTTTGTGGTGGTGTGTGTTCTTGCTCAGGTTTGCTGTTGATGTGGGCTCCTTCCATTCTGTGACCTCTCAGGGTTTCATGGCAGTGATGTCATTATTGCAAGTTCAGTCACTTGTGTGACTGATGAAAGTTCTTAGAGTCCTTTCCTGACATGTTCTTGCAGGGTTGTTTTAAACTAAAATGAGATGCAGGATGTTGGTTGATGAGTGAAACAGCTTCTCACTTTGTTCTGGAGGAGTCCTCATGGTTAAACAGCCAGGAGAAAAGTCCTGTGTAAACTCTGACTGTATAGGGACTAGAAATGCTGCTGCAGTTGGGGCAGGGCCTCAGTGGGTTCACTGAGTTCTAGTAGTTCTGGGCTTGACCCAGGGCTTACCTGGTGCCCATCTCAGCTCACACGTGGCTCGTGCCTGTGCTTCTAGAAGGTGACAGCCACTCACCATGCAATCACAGAGCCTCAGTGTTCCATCCAGTCTACAGTCACCCTACTCTTGCACTCAACATGGGCTGCCAAGTGAGCTTCTGGAACCAGCACTGCGCCCATGCTGTGGATGTGGCAGGTGGTGCCTACAGGTCTGCCATGTGTTCTGTTGACTCTCTAGAGTCCCTGCATGCAAACCTTAGAGCTGAGCCTGCTTCCTGGGGCCCAGGCTGCCCGTGATGACATGACAGACGATGTGTGTATCAGCTCACACAGACCAGGCAGAACTTGGCACACTGACTGTGGGTTAAAAAATAAAGTTCTTCTGAAGTATTCTGAGGGTTAGGTTCATTGGGATAATCCTAGCATTAATTACTTTCATTGTGGTTTTTCTGCAAGCAACTTCAGTGACTTTGCTATGCCACATGAACTTCCAGTCTCCAGGTGTATGCAACACGATGATGTTGATAATAATGACTTTAATACTTGTTCATTTACTGCCTTTAGGTCTGAGGGAAGGGAAAGGATTTTTTGTTGTTGTTTTTTCCATTTCTCCCCTGTTCTGTTTTTCTTTTGGTGTCTTGTACCACACCTCATGACGCTGTGATTGAGTATGCTCCAAACCCTTGTATCTTGTGACTTGTCTTAGGCCATGTCAGATCTGCATGCATTGCTTCCATTTTTCTGGCATCTGAATGTTGATCCTATATTCTAGGAAATCAGCATTAATTTACAAAATTAGCATGAGACTTGTGACAACACAAGACATGAATCTATGTATAAAATTTATCTGACTTTCTCATTTTCCTGCTCTAGTACTATTGTGTTGTGTGTGCATCCATGTGTATGATGTTATGCTGCCATATAAAACTTCAGAGAAAAATCTTAAAAGCTGACCATTCTTTTTTGCATTCTACTTACTTTAAGTAGAATGTTCAATGTACTGATTAAAATTGCATGTGAAATATATTTAGGTTTTTTGTTTTGTTTTGTTTTACTTTTGGTTTTCTATATATTTGCTTACGGTGCCATTTTAGTGGTTGTAGAATTAAAATGCACTGGTGAAACAAATAAGATGCCAACAGAAGATGGCTCTCCAGTTGTAAATGCCATACAGCATTTGAAAGGACTGTGCTTTTTAAAAAAAAATCACAGTTACTTCTAAACAAGATTTCCTTTCTATTTTCATTTTATGTGCCAAACTGCAAGGTGCATTGGGTATAAATCTCTGAACACTGTAGACCCATTAGAAGACTGTTCTGATTGTCACAAATTGTAGTGCCTGAAAACATACTCAAGCTGATTGTCTTAAGAAAAAATTAACCTCCTCCAAAGACAAAACAAGCACAATTATAATAACAGAATAATGGCAGTTGAAGCATCTGTGGTTCCTTGGAAATGCGACTCTTGTGAACTCATCACTAGTACAGTGCAGATGAATGTGGACAGCGCGAAGGTCTTTGTGTCCACATTTAAAATTAAACAAATGATCTCATCTTTTGAGCTTGAATTCATTTTGAATTTTAAATTTATTTTATACAATGTGTATACAGTTCCATATTGTCTCCATTTAAAAGTATGCACAATATAAATCTGTTAATTCTGGAAGTAATTTTTATAATTATAAATCTGTTAATTATGGATGCAATAATTATAAGTATAATTTATAATTATCCTTAAAACATGCAAAATAAACCCTTTATGTGCAAAAAAACGTTTAAAACTTTCAGCCAAGAATTTCCTCTTCAGCCAACCTAAATTTTTTCAGTGGTCAGAATTAAAATTGTTCACAGATATCCAGTCTCTAAGGGAATATGTTGCCTCAAGACCAGCCCTTCGGGAGAGGCTTAAGAAGGTTTTGAGTACAGACAAAAAGAATGGCCATGCACATCACAAGACTACAGGCAAACACAGAGTAAACAGAGCATATAGAGCACCCATAAAAATGAAAATGCGCATATAAATAAAAGTTAAAAGATAACAAAGTTGCCTTCTAAAAGCCCTATGATAGGGATACACATTCATATTTCAATAATCAACCTGAACCTGAATGTACTAAATGCACAACTGAAAAGACATAGAGTGGCATGCTTGATAAAAAAGCATGATCCAACAATCTGCTGCCTCCAGGAAACTC